>NC_053022.1:1169264-1214680 GCF_003073215.2 Triticum urartu | reverse complement strand
TTTCATTTGACCAGGTGAAGCGGCGTCCGATCAGAGGCAACTCCTTTAGATGCAGATCATCAATGGCGGCACGAAAGGCACGGATCATACGAAGGTTGATATTGTTGTTGCTCTTCTCGGATGCACGACTAATAAGGTTAATGTCTCCAAGTACAACCATTCAGACGGAGCCAAGGCTTTGATGTGTCTGATCTCATTCAAGAAGTTGAGTTTGTCCTCGTCAGATTGTGGGCCATAGACCCCTGTCAATAGCCAAGACGAGTTGCAGCAGAGGTCGGTGATCAACACGGACACTGAGAAAGTCCCCTGTAACAGCGGTTGCGGAGTAACTTTGATGTGATCAGAGGAGGCGGTAATGAGGATGCCCCCTCTGGTGCCAACAGCGGGAAGGAAAACAAAGTTGTCCATGAAGGAGGGATCCAATGTTTCGGCGATGATGCTGTTAGAGATAGAATCCAGCTTTGTCTCTTGCAGACAGACAAGCTTACAGTGGTGATCTCGAACAACGCCAGCGACAACTTGGCGTCTCGCGGGATTGTTCAGGCCTCTTACATTCCAGCTTAGAGTCGCACTATCCATAAGCAAACCAAAACACAACAGGACAGGACCGGACAGAAGCACATGCAGACTTGGAGCCATAGTAGGTAACAGCAGCAGGTACAGACTTAAAGAGACAAGCAGCAGGCGAAGTGAAGAGGTTGCAAGGCAGCAGGTTGGCCGAGACCGCTCGTCTCGACATGGAGCAGTGGTGTACAATCATTGGGAACCTGGGAGCAGCCACCATGGCCGGCAGCAACCGAGCTACTGCACGACCGCCGTGGTCGGCAGACTTGTGGAGGCGGAGGCCGAGGTACATCTCCCCTTCTTCGTAGTGGCGGTGGTCAAATCGGTGACCGCGTCGATGAAGTGGGGTGGGAGGGGCCTCTGGTAGATGTCCTTGTAGCGCTGAATATTGTCAGGGGCCGGCGGCTCGGCCGGCGTCTGGCCGTGCTTCTTGAGAAGGACGAGCTGGACCTTGGCCATGGTGGAGAGGCCATGGCTCGGCAGCGCAGCAAGGCGACCACTACGCCGCTGGTCGGAGGTGCGAGCAGAGTCCGGGCGAGGGGGCGGGGTGGTGAGCATCGGCGGCGGTGGCGGCGGTGGGGGGAGCAAGGAAGATGGCGCTGGGGAGCAGAAGGATGCAATGAAGCGGTCGATCTGTCCCTGTGGGCTAATAGGAGGAGCGGTGGCTTGGGCCGGCCCAAAAGAGATCAGGTCCGGAAGCGTGCCGTTCGCAACAGAGCCCACCTCCGTAAGGATTCCGAGCTGGCCCGGGCCAATACCGCGCAGCCCAGCATGCAGCCTAGCTGGCATAGCTACAGATACACCACCGCACTCTGGCAGTTGCATGCCCATGCATGCAATGGTCTCCACAGGTCGCGCCTGGTCCACTGGCAGCAGCAAAGCATTGGCAGCCGCGGCAGCAACAGCAGGCACGCCTCCCAGCTCGACAGAGGGTTCAGTAAACATGAACATGAGATCTGTCTCCTGCACCAGGTCGGAAAGGTGGTGGCCAGCTTCTTCTCTTGGGTGGTCGCATGCGACCAGCGCCGGGGGTGGGGCGTCGTGCTTGTCTCCAGTGGCGTGGTCGTCAGGCGGCATGGCAGTGTCGGCGCCCGTCCCAACCTGGTTAGCAGTGGCTATGTCAGTATAGTTGATGCCGTCACTGCCGAGAGCGCCGTCATCGCGCACAGGAGCATCCACGGCAAGCGCGCCGTTAGGGCCAGCACCGTCCACCTGACGTTGATGGCAGCTGTGATGGCGGCCCTGCGCGCCGTCCTCCCATGGCCCTGGCTCCGGCAGCCACTCGAAGTTTGGACGTCTTTCATATGGAATTTCTGATTGGAACAACAGGCAGAACGATACCGGTTCATACATGTCTTGAAGTTCTTCTCGGCTATAATTTGGTGCTTGCCTTGATGATGGCGTGCGTATCCTTCAGCCAACCATTGCCTGATCATGACTTTCTTCTTGAAGGGGTGATCAATTGGGAATATACCTATATACAACAAGCAGGTCTGACAGTATACTCAGACAGACTGGTGTAATTTTCCCTAAGCACACCTCGAAGGATTGCAAAGTTAGGCTCATCGTCCTCGTGTTCCAGATATGTACCCGGGTCGTTGGACAATTTGTTGCAGAATTTCCCTGCCAGTAGTGTGTGCATGTATGATGCTCAGTCGTGTCGTCCATTAGTTGTTTGGGCACAAGCAAAGAAGCTATTAACCTGCGTTGCTTTGTTCCAAGGGTGGCACATGGGTCCACGAGTGTTACATATGGGTCTGTGAAGGCTGACTGATGAGCTGTATCAGAAAACTTGCTTAAGCAATGCCCCATATGTTGTTTATGTAAGATTCCTCCTTGATTGGCGCATGAAAACGCTACCCCGTGCTCACAGCAGCTTTTCAGCACGCATACATTGCACCCACTGGGCGCACACAGCTTAAATCGAGTGTCTAAATGAGCGATTTGCATAGTTTAAACACCGCACTACCCTGCGCTAGCTGCTGCTGTTGTACACGCAAATGGTGGAAATGTGCACACTATACTAACTTCACATTTGCTTGAGACACGCAGTGTCGCCTACGCTGTTGTTAGCTAGGTATAGGGCATAATCAAGTACGTAGCTAGATGAGCGCTAAGAGCCGGGTGACAAAAACTGACAATCTCCGCTTTAACTAAACCTTCACATCAGCCCAAAGGGCACAGCAGACAAATGCATGCATGGAGCACTCAACTGCTAACTGAGTTTAGATCTGACAAACCACGCGCATGCAAACACAGCGAGTTTAGTTTATGATGCCTGAGGCGGCATCCAACGCGAATCTTTTGCTTTGAACAACGTAATATGTTTCAAGATGCACCACATGCGCCCGCACTGGCCATGCCATGCCATGGATGCACGTGATTGCCACCTTCCTAATAATCTAGGAACTGCCCATCTAGCAATACATGCATACACATCAGAGACCACTGACTAGCTTAGGCTCCTCACAGATCTGAGCACTGCCCACAAGCAACCAACTCCACACAGCGATCAAGCAAGGAAGCTGGCTGCTCATGGCAATGGAAGTGGTGGCTGGTGCCATCGGAGCTTGAGACAATGCATGTTGCCCTGGTCACGGTTGGTGAGGTGCCCTGGCACGAGCTCAACAAACAAGTCAACCACTTGAAATAGGCTTTCACACCATTTTCTTTCTAATGCACAACACACAATACAGGGACGAACGATACAAGGTAGTGAGAAAGCATTCTTACAAAGGAGGTCACGGGATAACCGAAAAACACAGAATCGACAAACAATGCAATTACTCTAAGAGTCGGGTGACAACAAACAATCTACGCTTTAACTAAACTGACACATCAGCCCAAGAACCAACAAACATAAATGTAGCGCTGCGAGAGGCCAGGACTACGAGTTCACAAGGAGCATGGGAGTGCCCGTGGGAACTCAATTGCGAGCTGGGTTTTAGATCTGACCTCGGGGCCTGGTGACTGGCGACGCACATGCAAATGGACCTAATTTATATGACGCCCGAGGCGGCATCCAACGCGCATCTTTTGAATAACATACTACACATCCCAAGATGCACCACATGGCGCGCACCGGCCATGCCATGGATGCAGAGTGAATGTTTGTTGGAACTCAAAGCCCAATGACAAATGAAAAAAAACACACAATTAATCCAACAAAAAGTCCAGTTTCATGCCAACAAAGTGGTAAACAAGGCATACTGACATGGATGATGGGTGTGGGGAGGTGTGTAGTTAGAGGAGTGTTGACATGGAAGATGGCCGTAGCAAAATTTAGGTTACTACCATGAAAAATTAGTCTCCATGCAATTTTAGGTCTGCTATTGGAGCCGTTTTTCAAGCCAAAAAAAATCTAAAATTTCAGTTTTTAGATACTTGACTCATTTTTTTGGTCTGCTGGTTTTTTGTCTGCTGTTGAAGATGCTCTTAGCATAGTGGAATATGAGTATATTTCAGTTATTTTGCTCTATGAAGTTATCTCGGTGTCCATGTGAAAATATATTCAAGGAGATGGACTAGTTAAGAGCAATATCATATTTCAAATGCAAAATGCAGGTAGTAAGAGAATATCAGTTACCGGTGAAGATTCGCTGAAAAAAGTTGATTGATGAAGAGTTATGACTAATGCAGGTTTAATCACATTTATCACTTAATGACACTATAGTAACTAATTAGCTTCCTCTTTGCAACTGGTAAAGAATTGAGCCCCTCCATCCAGTTTGAATATTTCGGTTTGGTAGAGAGTATCCATTGCTTCTGTACTGCACAGGAGTATTTTACCATCTGCCCAATGTCTAGATGGAGGAGAGAGGGGTAGATGCAATAACATGCTCCCTCTTACCCCCTCTTCTCACATGAGAGGTAGGAATATATGATAGATTTGAGCCGTTGATCTCACTAATTAGTGGTCTGATTAAGCCTTATCTTCTTACCTCACATGTAAAAAGAGGGGTAAGAGGGGGCATGTTAAAATTTGCCAAAAGTAAAACTTAAATATCCTACTCCTCCATGTTGGAGGTGAGGTTGATGACCCCCCTCCCCCTCCACGCTGGATCCGCAAACCTCGTCATTGTTGGTGACTTGCTTGAACCTGCCGGAGCCACCGACGTGTGCCACTTTTGCATCATTGTCATGCATCTCCGCCTCCTCGCCCTCATGAGCCTTGAGCACCGCCTAGTTGTCGTGGATGATCTCCGGGTCCTTAAGAAGCGCAACAACGACTGTGTCATCTATGTGCTCTGCCTCGAGTTGCGCCACAACTGTCGGGTGCTCCTCCAAGAGCATGAGGCAAACTTGCTTCTCTGCCCCTGCCATGGACATGACCCAGTCCACCCCGCCAACCAGAGTCACAGCCTCAACAGTCATTGTCTACGCCTCCTCCGTAGGAACATCCTCCTTCATGAGCATCTCTTCCTCTTAGACCTCTGCCATCACCGTACCTTGGGGTCGCCATCCTCCTCCTCCTCCTCCGACCTCGGCCATCGGGAGCTTGGAGGTTGGCCCGTCTAAATGCAGGCCTTGCTCCGAGCATTCGCTTCATAAACCTCGGCTGTTATTTTGGTCTAGCGCTTCTGTGTCAACTGCTTGTAACAAGTGAACTTGTGGCGTCCCTTAGCGATGACATTCGGCGTCCGGCGGGGAAGTGAGTGTGAGGGGGTCGGCTCTACTATGGGTGTCGCCAGCGTGGACATGTGGAGAAATGAGAGACAAAAGTTTGGGGGCATCAACCGACATTTAATAGCTCGAGTAGGCTCCTCAAGCGGCTTGCCGCCTACCCGACAATGATAAATGCGGTAAGAGAAAGCGGCAATGCTTCATTTTGGGTAGGCGGATAGCCGTCGTGAATGCGGCGATGGTTCATGAGCTGGCCAGGGTTTTAGGTGGCACCAGTGTGACGTAGTCCGGCGTAGCGGACCTCTTGACACCCCCCCCCCCCACCCCAATTTGGGGCCACCTTAGGGATTTCGGACGAGTCGATCCAAAATGGGCGTCTGTGTTGTAAGACTAAAAGTGTCCAGACTGTCCCGTCTGAACATCTATGGGCGATTTGGTGAGCCGCGTTGGAGATGCATTGGCCTTAATGCACTAAAGCACGTGGTGTTTCCTCTAAATGGCTCTTTCTAAACTTATTTGTTTCACTGGCTTCTTCAAAAACTTACTTCGAAATCTGGCCTTAGATATCAATGCTAAACCGTTTGATGTTTGGTTTAGCATCACTACATGTATTGTTTTTTTCAAAAAGGAGGATAACCCCAGTTTAGCATAACTTCAAGCTGTCAAATGTGAGGATACATTCTGGCAAAAAAAATGTGAGGATACATTTTTGTAGGATTATGCTTAAATTTTAAAAGGGCCATTTAGGGATAATGATACATGAAGCATCACTGCCCAATGTCTGCATTATATTTATCTGAATGCGTGTCTCTGTATCCCCTCCCTCTAGTACTATTCGAAGAGCGTGCTAGACTAGAGTAGTAATTTTCTCTCTGCATTGACTGTCGTGCTGGTCTTCCACTGAGTGCTTGTCGTCTCCACTGAGTACTCCCTTCCTCTCCTCATTCTCATCTCAGTCCTCTCCTCCATTGCGCTCCCTGGAATAAGATCCATCCGCCCTTGTTGCTGATCTCCTCCTTCGTCCTCGCCCCTGCCAACTGAGTTCCACAGTCCGTGGACATTTTGGGTATGTTTCCTGTTGATTTGTTTCCAGTTAAAGTAGCAATGCTTAGATCTAAAACTTATTACTTCACCTGCTTGAGATTCTGATCCATTTGTGTTGATTGAATCCAGAGGGTGGGATCGTGGGGCTCTGTATCTATCTAGTACGGAGATTCCAAGCAATTTACTCTCTTGACTGCTGGTGGTCTTCCTCTGCTCCTCGTCTCCGCTTCATCTCGGTCTCCTCCATTGCGCTGCCTCATCCAACCTCCGTGGACATTTCGGGTATGTTTCTTGTCGATTTGTTTCCAGTAAAGTAGCAATGCTTGGATCTAAAAAGTTATTGCTTTCCAGTCATTATCCCTCCCATCTTTCTTGCTATTCTCTTCTTATTAATCTGCTGATTTGCTAGATTGTAAGTTCTTACTTATTCTTACAGATCGAGTGAAGCGACATCCGCCGCCGTGTTGCCTCTGGCGCGCCGGCACTGCTTCCGCTTCGTTGCCGCTGTGTTCTGCTCTGCTGATGAAGCATCAAAAGTGACCATCCGACGATGACGCCGCCGCTGTGTTCTGCTCTGCCGTGAAGCATCAAAGTGATCTCGCAGTTTGGATTGGCAACTCAGTTCTAGAGGAGCTCGTTGAAATTAAAGCGCCGCCGCTTCCGCTTCGTTGTCACCATCCGCTGCTGTGTTCTGCTCTACTCTGAAACACCAAAGGTGGGCTTGGTCCAGATCCCAACATTCATTGATTTGGCTTGGCTACTCACTTCCACCAGAGCTTGGATTGCGTTAATTACAGATCCCTACATTCATCGATTTGCAGGTTTCCAGCTGATTGGTCCAGAGAGCTCTCATGGATATTGTCACGGGTGCCATTGCCAAGCTGATCCCCAAGCTGGCCGACCTACTTGTGGGGGAGTACAAGCTGCACAAGAACGTCAAGAAAAATATCGAGGACCTCCTGAAGGAGCTTGAGAGCATGAACGTTGCCCTCGTCAAGATTGGTGAGGTGCCGCGGGACGAGCTCGACAAACAAGACAAGCTCTGGGCCGATGATGTCAGAGAGCTCTCCTACGTCATCGAGGATGTCGTTGACAAGTTCCTCGTACGAGTCGACCACATTCAGCCTGACGACGCCACAAACAAATTCAAGGGGCTCATGAAGAGGACGACCAAGTTGCTGAAGAAAGTCAAGGATAAGTATGGGATAGCTCACGCAATCAAGGACATCCAGGAGCAACTCCAGAAGGTGGCCGCTAGGCGTGACAGGAACAAGGTAGTTGTTCCTAATCCTACGGAACCAATTACTATTGATCCTTGTCTTCGAGCTTTGTACGCAGAAGCGACAGAGCTAGTTGGCATATATGGGAAGAGGGATGATGAGCTCATGAGGTTGCTCTCCATGGAGGGTGATGATGCCTCTAAGAACAGACTAAAGAAGGTCTCCATTGTTGGATTTGGAGGGTTGGGCAAGACCACTCTTGCTAGAGCAGTATACGACAAGATTAAAGGTGATTTCGATTGTCGGGCATTTGTTCCCGTCGGTCAGAACCCTGACATGAAGAAGGTTTTAAGGGATATCCTCATTGATCTCAGCGACGGCAACCCTCAGTCAGATCTTTCAATACTGGATGTTAATCATCTTATTAAAAAGCTTCATCAATTCCTGGAGAACAAGAGGTATGCATCACTTACAGAAAAAATTAAAACTATTATCAATTTTGTTTCCTATGCTAGTTGTACAAGTAATATTGTAATAGTGTATAAATATATTTGATGTCACACGCGGAAGGGTTCAGAATACTTTTTTCATCAAGGTCACCCTTACCGACATATGCAGTTTGCACTAGACTGTAAACCTTATATATATTCTTCCCTCCATTGTCAAAATAATAAGCAAGTACTTCTTGTTGCATTCATTACAATATATAGGCTAGATTTTTCCATCCTTTATAAAAATAGTTGGCAAGTACTTCTTGTTGTATTCATTGCAATGGCTGAACTTACTGGCATCAGTCGAAGCAATCCATCTGAACATTTTACATTTCACCAAGTGAGTGTAGTGACAACTGTAACAAATAATACACCAAAAGGAAAGGAAGAAAAGAGGAAGATAAATGTTACAAACATTTAAATCAAACTTATTTCTATATTTCTCCTTACCCCACCCATTTAAAGCACATATTTTAAAGGGTGACAATGTGCGCAAATGCTGCCCTTGAAAGTTCCTAAAATATTTACATTTTATTGAATATTGATGACCAAACAAGTTAAATTGTCTCTTCATTATCACATTATATTTCCATGCATGCCTTTCTGAAACTTGATATCAACAAAATATAGACGAAAGGATAATGCCACACAATCTAAGTCTCCAAGAAGTTCATTAGCTGTCACATATTAAATTAGTGGGCCAATCTGTACCAGGGACTTTTTGATATATCTACCCGACCATTTGAATTTCTAAAGTTGGTTGTATTTTACGTATGGTCATTGATCCAACAACTTGCCATTTGTGTTTTACTCCCTAGAATCTTAAATATTTGTTCATTTTGTTCATCATCTGATTGGAAGCTCATAATGCATGCTTCATGAGAATCAGATTATCGAGTTTGAGATGCATCCTTCTTACTAGTTTGTTTCTAAATATATGCCCTTATAGTTGTATATTTCTACCCATATATTCATATGATTCTCAACTTTGTGATATGTATATACCTTACACTGATACTCTGAACTAATGTAGGTATCTTGTCATAATTGATGATATATGGGATGAAAAATTGTGGGAACACATCAACTTTGCTTTCTCCAACAGGAATAATGTAGGCAGTCGACTAATTACGACAACCCGCATTGTCAGTGTCTCCAATTCATGTTGCTCGTCGGACCATGATTCGGTTTATCAAATGGAACCACTTTCTGTTGATGACTCCAGAAGACTCTTCTACAAAAGAATATTTCCATTCGAGAGTGGATGTCCAAATGAATTTGAACAAGTGTCTACAGATATTCTGAAGAAATGTGGTGGGGTACCACTAGCCATCATTACTATTGCTAGTGCTTTGGCTGGTGGCCAGAAGGTGAAACCAAAGTGTGAGTGGGATGTTCTGCTCCAATCCCTTGGCTCTGGACTAACAGAAGATAATAGTTTAGAGGAGATGCGGAGAATACTCTCTTTCAGCTATTATAATCTACCGTCCCATCTGAAAACTTGTCTACTATACCTATGTATATATCCAGAAGATAGCACGATTGATAGAGATGGACTGATATGGAAGTGGGTGGCCGAAGGATTTGTCCACCATGGAGATCAAGGGACCAGCCTGTTTTTGGTCGGATTAAACTACTTCAACCAGCTCATTAATAGAAGTATGATCCAGCCAATATATGATGGTATAGGCCAGGTATATGCTTGCCGTGTACATGATATGGTTCTGGACCTTATCCGCAACTTGTCACATGAAGCAAAGTTTGTTAATGTATTGGATGGCACTGGGAATAGCATATCTTCACAAAGTAATGTCCGCCGTTTGTCCCTTCAGAATAAAAAGGAAGATCATCAAGCCAAGCCTCTCACAAATATCATGAGTATGTCACGAGTGAGGTCAATTACTATCTTTCCACCTGCTGTTAGTATCATGCCAAGTCTGTCAATGTTTGAAGTTCTGCGTGTACTTGATCTTTCGGACTGTAACCTTGGGGAAAGTAGCAGCCTGCAGCTTAACCTCAAGGGTGTTGGACATTTAATCCACCTAAGGTACCTAGATCTATCAGGTACCAAAATCAGGGAACTGTCGGCTGAGATAGGAAACCTGCAGTTTTTGGAGGTGTTGGATCTTGGAGACAATTATCAGCTAGATGGATTGCCGTCCACTCTTTCTAAATTGAGAAGATTAATCTACCTAAATATTTTTCACGGTAAGTTGGTTCCAACTCCTGGTGTGTTGCAGAATCTTACATCCATTGAAGTGTTGAGGGGGATCTTGGTCTCTCTGAACATTATTGCACTAGAGCTTGGCAACCTGACAAGGCTGAGGGAGCTTAAGGTTTACTTCAAGGATGGTAGTTTCGATTTGTATGAAGGTTTCGTGAAGTCTCTGTGCAACCTACATCACATCGAAATTCTAAGTATTGATTGCAATTCCGGAGAAACATCTTTTGAACTGATGGACCTCTTGGGAGAACGCTGGGTGCCTCCTGTACATCTCCGCAAATTTGTGTCGGAAATGCCCAGCCAACTCTCTGCACTGCGAGGGTGGATAAAGAGAGACCCCTCGCATCTCTCGAACCTCTCTGAGTTAATCCTCGATTCAGTGAAGGAAGTGCAGCAGGAGGACGTGGAAATCATTGGGGGGTTGCTGTCCCTTCGCCGTCTCCACATAACGAGTACCCACCAAACACAACGGCTGCTAGTCATCCGTGCAGATGGGTTCCGCTGTATGGTAGACTTCCAATTGATTTGTGGGTCAGCAGCGCAAATTAAGTTTGAACCAGGGGCTTTGCCGAAGGCGGAAGCAGTTGGGTTCAGCCTGGGCGTGCGGGTGGCGAAAGAGGATGGAAACTGTGGTTTCGACTTGGGCATGCAGGGGAACCTGCTCTCCCTTCTGCGGGGTGTCACGGTTTATATGTATTGTGGTGGAGCGAGGGTTGGGGAGGCAAAGGAAGCGGAGGCTGCGGTGAGGCACGCCCTCGAAGCACTTACGTGTGTGTTTTTTTATATTCGGATGATCCCGGATATAGCAGAAGGTACTCACGCTGCATCTAAGTAATTACTTGTGCACTTACGTGTGTGTTTTTTTCTCAATGACGGACTGACCTTATTACTTTCTGCATTGATTCTGATCTCTGAATCTACCAAGATGCTCATGATGACGATTTGTGTGAGGAGAGGAGGAGAACTCTCGGTATGTAGCGTCAGGTGTGCTCTCGGTATGTAGCAGATATTTGCCTATTATGTTTTCCATCTTTCTCTGACGTCTATAGTGATCTAGATGGAAAACAAGGAATCATAATTGCTTGAAAAATATTTTCCCTATGGATATTAGATGTTTTTTTGGTCTATCTTGCAGAGAAGAATTGCACGGTATGCAGGTAGCAGGGGCCCGGGACGGTGGGGTTACTTCTGGTGGCATCGGAGATGAATGTTTTACAAACATTTTTGGGTGGGTGCTGGCCGTGCAAAGGTTTCGAACTTTGCTGGAAGTTGTGTGATGAACTTCTATTAAATGGCAGTCACTTGCAGAAAGAGATATTGCTTGGTTTTGTAATGAATAAGTCCTTACAAGGATAGCTTTGCTTTGCTTTAGTTGAGGGCCATCGTTGCTCCTCTGTTTTGCATGTTGTTACATGGGAGGGCTAGCCCATGACATACTCGTGTATTTTGTTTTTAAGCTGAACCGGATAAACCTGAGGGTGTATTATCAGTTTCATGATGAATGAAATCTGAGCTCTTTAATTCAAATAAAAACTGTGGTTTACTGTTGGAACTGTTACATAAAAACTACTCCCTTCGTCCGGAACTGCTAGAATTTACTAGTTTTACCATTTCAGCGAGTATTATCTAGAGACGTCCATTTCAGCGTCAAGTAACTCCAGACAGAGGTAGTAGTATTTACTAGTTTAGCCAACATGTTTCTGTTACATACAAATGGGAAGTGTGCTTCCAACTACACGTACTATTTTTAAAGTGTGCTTCCAACTAACAAGCATGTGTACCTCATGGCTGCAAATTATTTTCATATGTTTGAAAGCTCCGTCTCAAAGCCAAATGAAGCCTAATCCGACGGTGACAGAAAGGGCTATATATTTGTGCCGATTTAACTGGATCATTCTTCATAGTTTTTCATTTTCTCTATATGTACTCTAGTCGGTTTCAGCTCTAGCCTACACATAGTTAAATCAGAAGAGGTAAAAGCCGAACAAAAGAAGCATGAGGGCCGACATGGGAAGAAGAGGACATGTGCGGTGCTGGCCTCCTAAGAGCAACTCCAACTGCTCCTGCAAAATCTCCCCGTAAAAGAGGTTTCAAGGGAGGATAGTATAATTTATGGAAAGTTGTTTTTCTTCTATTTTTAGTTAAACAATGGCCTAGGACCCACATGTCATTGATATGTGTGCCGGTGGCCCGTCATGGTGGCAGCGCGGCGAGGCGGTGCACCCACAGCCGTCGCCGACAGCGTAGTGAGGCGGTGGTGCACCGGCGACATGAGGCGACCGCGCAAACGTGACTATGCATGGCCGCGGCGGCTCACGGGAGCGGAAGCGCGTGGCGGCGGCGGCGTACATCATCTGCTCTTTTAAAATCTATCTTTCAAAGATTCACTAAAAAATCAGTTCACGGGGCCCTTTATATGTCTTGTCCGGAAAGAGAAGGACTTAGAAGTAAAAATTGTTGTGTCCCACTTGTCCGCCTTTCAAAAAAATGGGGGACGTCGGGCGACAAATGAGTCTTGGGGGTTGATTCGGTGAATGCCCTAAGCTCGTGGGGACAACATTGCTTTTAGATGTGTCCATGATCAAAATAGCTGATTATGTTGGGGCTGTGTTTCTTAAATAGATTTATGAGAAATTTAAATTTATGAATGCAAGTTTTGGATATGATCTCAACATGCTTATTCCAATGACAAAAAGCATGACCACCTTAAGATTTTTTCATTCCCATGTTGATATGCAAATTTGAATCACACAAGACTGTTGATGTGCAAATTTGAATTACACAAGAGTATGGACAGTTCATCGCCACCATTTTAGCTCAGTTACTTTCTTTGAGCCTACCCTCCTACTCTGCCCTAGAATTACCACTGTGCACAGCCAAACATATTAAGTGCATAAGAAATGTATATGAAATAGTTTAATGCCAAGATATTTTCAAAAATTGTTTTAACATTTTATCTGATATGCATAGCCTACACGTGCTCCTACCATTCGAGCTACATCCAAATTTATTTGCAAGGTTTTAAAATCAAGCAATAAACAGTAACTAGCATTACAGACGACACACTCCAATAAACAGTAACTAGCACAGTATACTTCAGATCCTACAGATATGAGTTATGCTTGGCTATAAATACCAAACACCATGAATCTTGGTGAGAGAAAAACTTGGCAAGAACATAAACTAACTCATGCATATCATCATCCTGGATTAGATTACAGACGACACACTCCATTAATACAACGAACTGTTCAACAGTTCAGCAAAGCTGATACTAATAACTTCAGCTTAAACTGCAGAAAAGAGTTTTATCTTACAACAACAGCAAGCCATCATCATGGTTTGTTTGCTTCTATCGACACGAGACACACAACAGGATAACTAAAAAAGTAGTCGCAGCGGCTCTCAACTCGGTCATTTTTACGACAGCTAACAGCTTTCTCACTCTCTTCTCTTCTCTAGTGCTAAATTTGTACAGTGAGCAGAGTAACATGTTTAAACATACTCCACCCTCTTCCTCCTCTTTACAGCTTAGTCTCTCAGATTAGTCTTTGCTTCCTCAGCTACAGAATGTACACTCTCTCCAGTGCAACCAAGATTTGTATCTTATTCATGCCGGTACCATTACTAGTCGATCTTATAGGGTTTTCGGTTGTTGGGGGGAAACGCGAGCGCAAACCTAGCCACTGTTAGCTGTACAACTGCATAGTCCCGCCTTCAGGCGGCGGTGCATGCTGGTTGAAGCCCCTGGCGCTTCTCTGCATCCACAAGAGCAAGACAGACATATGGTTAACATATGTAAGATCTTCATGCTGAATCTGTGTATATTTATGACAAAACATACCTCCAGCAGCAACTAGCTTCTCAACACGCGCGACTATGTGCTTCCCATAGGTGTACTTCTTCAGTGTGTTCAGGTGAGCTTTGATCCTTGTGAGGATCATCTCTCTCTGCTGATCATCACAAGTCTCCAGCACCTTCTGCACCACATAGTTTGCAAACTGATCTTTCATCATTACCTACAAGGACATATGCATGTAGATCAGCAAGGTTAACAAATATTTGGCATGTAGATTCTCTTGGGAGCTTGGTAAAAAATGTTGAAAGAACGCAGACCTCAAGAGGTTCACTTTCAGTAGTAGACTCAAGCATTTCACCAATCAAGATCTGCCGCTCTACAGGGTTACCAAAAGCTAAGCACTTCTCAATGACATTTGAAGCAAACTTTTGCTGGCTCATTTGCACAATCTGCCCAATTAACTTGTCAATGATAGCAGTTCTCTCATGTGGCTTGCCATGTTCCAGAACATGCTGTAAAAGTTCAGCAAGCATTGTCAGAAACAAAGTATTGTGAAAATGGGAATAAAAGGTTAAAAATCTCAGAACTGAGAGTGCAAAGTCCAGATCTCAGTATTCATCAAAAAAAAGCAAACGGTAAGCAGTCTACAAAAAAAAATACAGATCCACTTGTTAAACAGTAAACAGTAAGCAGAAAGATCAGTGCGGCAGCCTGCGGATGCTACTACCCAAAACAGAAGGCAGACTAGTGCAGTTCACTGCAAGACACTTGAAGAAAAAAGATGTGTAAAGTCCACGTCTTAGTAATGAATAAGAATATTAGGTTTGTCTTAAGTCAAAACTATCTGAAGTTTAACCAAGTTCATAGAAAAAAAATATCAACATTCACAATGCTGAATCAATATCATTAGATCCATCATGGAGTATATTTTCATATTGGATTATTTGGTACTGCAAATGTTGATATTTTCTAATATAAATTTGGTACCTAATATGCGGAATAAAAAGAAACAGAGGGAGTACAAAAGGAAAACTAACATGCAGTTACTAGTAATTTTCAAGCATTAGAACAACATGATAACCTTCAGATGATACTGCACAAAATAGCCGACTACAAAATACAGTAGAAGCTTGGATAAGTTCAAGGTATGCAAGAATGTTCAAAAAGATGTGTGTGGTACTCACCTGAACAACATAGTTACCATATTGATCTTGAGCCAGCAAGCAAACAGACTGGAGAATCTCATCCATCATTATCTGCTGTGTTGTGGGATCATCACAGTGCTCCAGCACCCTCTGGTAATTTACATGATAATGAGCGAGGTAGATTATTACATATTAATTGTAAACTTCAGAATGAATTTATCAAGGGGGCATGTTATGCAGTATTAGCATACCTGTATAACCCGACAACCATATGGATGAGTGGATAGCAGCACAACTTGACCATAGAAAGTTGAGACAATGAACTGGATAACGTCCTGAGGGATGCACTCTATGCATTTCTGGATTACATGGTTACCATTTTGATCACGTACACAGCGCATGATATGTCCATCCAGCTCAGCAACCATTTTAGTCTGCTGAGCTAAATCCACGACCTCTATAGCCTGCACACATGTATCATCAAATGACTCAAGCTGCCTTTACTCTTCCAGCCATCTATGTATTTAGGTATGTGTGCAAAAGGTTTAACATAGTTGTAAGTATATATACACGAGGGTATGGTTAAGCAGAGAAGGATCATGCGACAGTTTACAAGTTAATCTGTACATTGATGCCTTCTGAAATAACAGCTACATTGTTTGCTCCAGAAATCCTCTATTGTATATGCTAGTGGAAAGAGGTGGTTTGGTAATCATAGTCATACTAACAATTATTTCAATGATTGATAAAACTGTATACCTAACCTCAACAAGCGATGGGAATACATAAAAAAGATGGTCATTGTAAATGCGCCCATGCAAGAAGTCTAGAAATCAGAAATTCCTACTTATCAGATAAAATTAACTTGAAAATGTTGATAAGCACCTTTTGTATAACCCGACATCCATACATCTGAAGACTAAGAGCAAGGACACGCCCAATAAGCTGATCAGAGAGTTCCTTTATCTGAGTAGTGCTTCCATGCTCAAAAAACTGGACATAAGGCAGACCATAAGGATAAGTACCATATACTTAGAGTCAAGGCCATCACCTCAAACAAATTAGCTTCCCATACCTTCTGAACAACATAATTTCCAAATACATCAGTCATCAATGTGAGAGCTTGAGGCATAATTTCTGAAAAAACCATGTCTTTCTCTTCAGTACTAGCTGTTTCAAGCTTTTGCTGTATGAATCGGCTCCCATATTGATCAGCACTACAAAATATTCAATGGTTGGTAAACTAAATAAGCATACAAGAAGATATATCTTTTACAGTTCTGCATACTTCCAGTCATGAATAAGAAATCAGCAGTAATTAAGGGGGTCAGTACCCTGTGCAAAATTGTGCAAACTGCTGAACATTGTTAAATAGACACACTGGGGATTTTGTTAGGTGTCATAATGCATTATGCTCATGCGTGTTCCACACTACAAAAATATGTTTCATAATTTTTATCGACTTTGTGCAGTATGTGTGTGCACCCACACATGCACATTTGAGAGGGACATAGAAGCATATTGCTAGGTGTTTGCTAAAATGGAATGGCCAAAACACTTTTCATTATTTGAGTGATCAGAACGAAGGAGGATTAGTGTGCTTTCTGTTGGGTATTTGCCCCTAAGACTGTACGATGCATATGCACACTAAGGGAGTACTCTTAATAATTATCACTAGGCTGTAGAAACAATCTGTAAGAGAACATTAATCTTATTATTCCTCATTTTTGCTCAGTTTATCCATATATATTTCTTCATGTATGCAATATAGCAGTTCATGCTATGCCTTGTTCCCATGAAAGAAATAGCTCTGACTACTGACTACGATGTAACAATAACTGTATGGTGCGCTTGTGTGATACAACTTACAAATCATTACAGTTTACATGCTGTTATGTTATAATGTTCATACACATTAAATGCAGAAGTGTACCTGAACTCAACGACATGCCCGGCTATTTCAGAGAGCTCGTAAGTTCTGCTTTTGTTGCTCTTGAATTCCTCCAGAAGTGAGGGCATCAGATTGCCTTCCATCTTCCCAACCAGATCTGGATTCCACGAACCAAAAGAACCACCAAAATTTCTCATGCCTGATGCAAAGCGCATGCTGCGTTCACCGTGCCTAAGTGGGCTACCAGATGCAACAGGTGAAGAGGGCAGAACAGGACTCGTCAAAGGGCTACCGCCATAACCAAGGCCAAATCCAAGATTTCCATAGCAGCCATAGTTCTTCTGTGACTGAAGCAGTGGGCTAAGGCAACCCTTCTGAGGACCAAGTAAATCCATGTAAGAATTTCCTAGATGTCCACCGGCCATGAAAGGATCATCATAACTGGCTGCAACTTGGGCAGCAAGGTACTGAACATATAACGGATCGATAGGCATCTGAAGGGAAGATCCTCCAGTCGGACTTCCAACTCCATTGTAGCCCAGGTAGTTAGATGCACCACCTAAATTTTGTCTAGAAGATAAAGTGCCTCCTGGGGACCTTGCGCCGATCCTAGGCGAAGCATAGCCAGATCCAACTGAGGAATTGTCAGATGATGTGAAGTTACCAGCATTCATCTGATTTCTCATCATAGAAGAATTGACTGAATTAGCCGAATACCCCTCAGGTGCCCTAAAATGCCCTTGCTCAGGACGTTTCATGAAGGAGTGCTGCTGATTGCCACTTGTTTGATCAAAAAGGAACCTATTGGCATTATCAACATCCTGGTAGAGCTTAGACTGGTCCATAGCTTGCCCATTACCGGCCCTCGACGATGACAGGTTCATCCCAGATAGAGCAGCCACCAGATCATCAGGTTCACCAACAGCAGACGAACTGCGGCGGAAAGAAGAGGAGCCACCATTACTCTTTTTATCATAAGCGCCAACTTTCACACCAATTGGAGGCAGGCACGGACTTGGTACCCTCCTCACAAGCTCAGGATCAGGGGATGCACTTCTAGAGAGTGAAGGCCCCAGAATAGATGCATACGCATGTGATGACAACTCATTGTTCCGAATATCAGCCATGGTCTGTTCATTGCTCTCACGCTGCAGGCCGCTCATAGATCCAGTCTCGCGATGCAGAGCATACTGCATTCCAGAAGAATCCAGGAAATCATTGCGGTTGTGGTTGGCACTCTGTCTATCCATGTCGCGTTGATTCGAGTCCTCCTGGAACATTTACAGCAAATTGTACAGATCAGATAAGCCGCCTTGCATAATATCAAACTGAATAGAAATAGAACTGTCCAAATTAGATTGTTCGCAGTTGTAACATGGAACCAGGACAGATGGTCTATAAACATGATCAGGAATAGTGAAGTAAGTATATACTGGTGAGGAAGCCAGAGTTTGGAAGGTTCGTTCTACTGGCCTAATGCAGGTACTGGTTCATCCAACACGAATCGCAAACTGAAACAAACATGCTAGAACAAATACTTGAGGTTATTCAGACGCATAGATGCACAAACAGGCATTATAGAAATGAAACATTGTGAAGACCTAGAGAACATTTCTCATGATCCAGTAAATTCAGATAGGTTATCCAGGAACCTCAGCGCTTCTCATGATCCAGTCAATATGAAAAGGATATTCAGCAACTGTTAGTGATAACAGTTACAATAACCCATCCGAGTTAATGCTACGAAAGAAAGAAAAACTGGCTGAGAATTCATAAATCAATCAACACTATTCAACACTCAAACTGAATAGCGTCTCTTTGTTCCACCCTGCAAGCTATGAGTACAGACCATTCCTATATATATGCCACTTCAAATCACACTGAGAAGCATGCCTTCACCCAATCGATAAATCAAACAGCTGCAAGACCAAGACTAGACTCATGATGTACTATGAACTTTGCACTATTCAGTTAACCGTATGAAGTAGCCAGCTGCAACCTGCAAGGTGTGAACTGGTAGTTCATACACACATACTGTATGAACCTGGACTATTCAGTTGACCACCGGCCGCACACCCCAGTGTTTCCAGTCCACTTCACTCATAGCAAGTCATAACACACAGCACTGCCGAACAGCATGCTGAAAACGAAAGATGAAAAACGAGATCTTTGCTTGCCGGGAGGAAGGAACCACCACCTGGAAGATGCCGGAGAAGCCGCGCTGCCGGGGGTGGTCGATCCCGGGCAGGCCGACGAGCCCGTCCCCGGGCGCCCTCCGGCCGTCGCCGATCCCGCCGAGCCCGGCGGCGGAGGAGGAGGAGGAGCGGAGGCGGTGCTGCGCGGACCGCCAGTCCTCCTTGGAGAGCAGCGGCGGCGGGAGGCGCGGGTTGAAGGTGCGCATTGGAGTAGTAGTAGCTCTGGTAGGCCGGGTCGGCGCGCAGCTCGTCGTCCAGCAGCACCTCCCCGCCGCCGCCGGACGCCATGGCCATGGCGCCCTCCACCGTGGGCGGCGCCGAGCCGCTGCGGAAGAGCTCGAAGTCCCCGCGCTCGCCCTCCTCCCCGCCCCCTCCCCCGCCGCACACCGCCTCCCCCCCTCCCCGCGTCGCCATCTCCGTCACCATCGGATCGATACCCGCCGCCGCCGCCGCCAGCAAGAAAGAAACAGCCCCACCACCACACCAACCAAACAAACAAAACCAAACAAGATCCCCGCAGCCTTATCCCCCTAAAACCCCGCCGCCATTACCGCGCCCGCCGCCGTCCTCGACCCCAACCCAAGATTTCACAAGAACCCGGCGAGCGCCAAGAACGGCCCTTTCCTGCCCGGACCGGCCGAATCAGGCGCGGCGCGTCGTTCTACGGCCCGCAGACCGCCGGAAATGGGCCGGATTCGGGAGGGATTCGAGCTCCGTTCCCCTTTCTCTCTCTCTCCCCTCGCAGCTACCAATGCGTGCGCGCGTGTGTTCTCGTGGGGGAAGAAGAGAAGGAAGCAAGGCGGCTGTGTTAAGTACAACGGGCCGGGCGACCTGGACCGTCGGATCCGCGGGCGAACGGCCGGGATTCGACGGAGGGGTTTGGGCCCTAGGGTTTTGAGGCCGCGGCGGCCGCAAAGTTTTTGCTCCTTGGCTGGAAATGGAAACTGGTTGGGTTTTTGCAGGTCGCCGCGTTGCAATCAGATCAGGAGGCTTCAGGTCAAATTCCTCTTCAAGCTTCTTTTCTCGGCTCTCGTCCGTGTGAGCCGTCCTGGCTAATTTTGGCAATGTGATCTTTTTGTCAGAGTATCTTCTTCTTCCTCTTTTTTTGAGAGGAGATTGACGGAATAATTCCTCATTATTTCCTCGTTAATTTTTGGGCTGCCGGAGATTTTTGTTATCAATGGTACAAAAAACGTGTTGTTGAACTTGAGATACCGTGTGATTACAGTTTTTTGGGTTTTCGAAATAGGCAAGTCGTGAAACGGGGTGTATTTGTTGATTCGCTTTGAGGAAAGGGTTGTCGTGTCGACAAATGGGTGTACGTGACGGGTCAAGAGTGACCCTTCATGAGTGTTTTTTTCTATGAATGTTAAAAAATCCACTTTGTTGAAACTTAGATACACCGTGTGCTTTATGTTCGTCAGGTATGTAAAATAGGAAAATCGTGGAACGGAGTGTTGTTGTTTCTGTGTCGACGAATAGCCATACGTGTTAGCTGAAATCGACCCTTCATCGTTGTCATATGGATAAAATCTTACATGTAATCTATTGTTGATTTACTTTTTTATATCTCTCTCATAGGAGAGGCGGGTGCTACTGTCACAGCGATAATATAGCAAGCATCCAGAGGTTTCCATGTGACAGTGGCCACCAGAAAGACATCTCACTTGCCTCGGTATATACATATCAAAACGAAAGAAAGAAAATCAATGAACTATGTCACTTGCCCAGCTAATAGACACTAGTGCAGAACCGGGCAATAGCACCGGTTCGTAAGGCCCTTTAGTGCCGGTTTCATAACCGGCACTAAAGTGTGGTCACTAAGGGCCCTCCCTTTAGTACCAGTTCAGTATGAACCGGTACTAAAGGGTAACCACGTGGCACGAATCAGCTCCGCGGCCGGGAGCCCTTTAGTACCGGTAGGTAACACCAACCGGTACTAAAATGTTTGGGAGGTTTTTGGTTTTATGATTTCTTTTTATTTAATTTTGTGTTTTCCATTTTAATTCTTTTTCGTTTGCTGGTATTTTACGATACTACACATTGTACACGTTATGCATATATATATATAAATAGAATTTCTAGTAGAACCAATCATATATATATCATCAATGTCTCACAAACCACCATATTAATTTCACACATACACACATGTATAGCTATATACAATTTCTCCTACATATGCATGTTGCCTTCGGAGCCAGTGGCATTAGCCTAATTGGTGCCTTCGGAGCACGATGACAATTGGAAGTGGTTCATGACCTGGTTGATGGGGGCGGTAGCGGGTAATAGTATTCTCCCTTTGGATTTATGACCTGGTCGACCAAAAATCCCGCTATTTCCTCTTGAAGTGCTTCTACGCGCTCCGTTTCTAGGAGCTTGTCCCGCACCTCTTTGAACTGTTAAGAAGGAGATCAATATGCATGTGTATATTAGTTATGTGACTAGATATCGATAATGGTGTAAAAATTGTGAATAGTGTTCTGACAAGCGTACCCATTCCTGTCTTTGAGATCTGCTCCTTTCGGACGCCATCATGCGAATGTTCTCGCAAACGCAGAATGCACACAGATTAGTCCCCTGCGCCAGCTTCAGGGCCTTTATTACGAGAATGGAACCCGGGGCCGGGTTCCTCATCAAGCGGCGCGCCCCTCCAGGCAGCACCTTCCAGTGCCAGCCCGGCGGAGCCCAGTCCCGGACATGGGTCAGTCGGACGTCGTCGCGACGGATCGACGGCGAGGATGCGGGCCGGGCATCGTCGAGAACAAATACTAGCTATATGCACGCAAAAAGTAACATTTTTTTAATGATTGGATTTTAATAACTAAAATTTCTAAATTTCTATATAACTAACATTTCTAACATTTTTATAATATTTCTATAACTAAAAAACAGAAAAATTCTAACAATTCTCAACTTTTTTATAACTATTTCTATAACTAAAAACAGAAAAATTTCTAACAATTCTAACATTTCTAACTATTCTAACAATCTAACATTTCTAACTATTTCTAAAAAACAGAAAAAAATTTCTAAACAATTTCTAAAAAACAGAAAATTTCTAACAATTCTAACTTTTTTATAACTATTTTCTATAACTAAAAAACAAAAAAAATTCTAACAATTCTAACATTTCTAACTAATTCTAACAATTCTAACATTTCTAACTATTCTAACAATTCTAACATTTCTAACTATTTCTAGAAAACAGAAAAATTTCTAACAATTTCTAAAAATAGAAAAAATTTCTAACTATTTGTATAACTAAAAAACAAAAAATGTATGTGTGTGCGCTCACCGGCGAGGCGAGAGGCGACGGGGGGCGGCGACGGGGACGGCGACGGGCGCGGCGACGACGGGGATGACGACGACGGGGACAGGGACGGGGCGGCGGACGGGGACGGGGACGTACGGGGGGCGGCGACGACGACGGGACGTACGGGGGCGCGAGCGGACGGGACGACGCGGGACGGGCCGGGACGGGGCGGCGGTGACGACGGGGACGGGGACGGACGGGCGCGGGACGGGCCGGGACGGGGCGGCGGTGACGACGGGGACGACGGGGACGGGGGGAGACGGGGCGGCGACGACGGGGACAGGGCGGCGACGGGGGCGGCGACGAGGGATGGAGACGTACGGGGCGCGGCGGGCGACGGTGCAGAGGAGAAGAAGCAGATGAGAAACTGAAATTTTCGTAAGTGTTGTTTATATAGGAGGGGCCTTTAGTACCGGTTGGAGCCCAACCGGTACTAAAGGCCTGTTTTGGCAGGCCAAGGCGGAAGCGACCCCCTTTAGTACCGGGTGGTGGCTCCAACCGGTACTAAAGGCCCCCCTTTAGTACCGGTTGGTGCCACGACCCGGTACTAAAGGGGGTGCGCTGGCGCAGGTGCGGTGCGGCAAGTTTAGTCCCACCTCGCTAGCCGAGGGGCGACCGCACTGGTTTATAAACCCCCGTGCGGTAGCTCTCTCGAGCTCCTCTCCAAAGCAGGCCTACTGGGCCTACATGTTCTGTGCTGCCCTGTGGCCTACTGGGCCTTTGCGGGCCTGCATCCTGGCCCAACAACAGGTTGGGTTTCTAGTCGTATGCAGGCCGCTCTGCCTAGTAGGCGGGCTTTTTTTTGCTTTATTTATTTTTGAGTTGTTTTTTGTGTATTTAGAGTTTCTTTGTGAATATTTTTGCTTTAGGTACAAAAAATTACAAACTTTCTGTTAGTGCCCGTAGTTTTCAAATTTGAATAGTTTAAATTTTGAATTATTTGAAATTAGTGTGAATCACTAGTTTGTGAATAACTTAACTTTAAAAATCAGTAAAGGCATGAAAGAATTTGTTTGCACATAAAATTTCTTCGCGTTTCAAATGCCAAAACACATAATTAACTACCCTAACTATTACAGAGATTCCCTTCTGGGTGTGAAACACAGAAGAAAGTGATGATAGTGAAGCCGATCACATCCCAGATCTTTGGGTGTGAAACTTTTTCTTCGCGTGTGTCCCTTTGCGCCGTAACCATGGAAAATCTTCATCATTTAACGGGATGCTCGGGTCAATATTCACTGTGAATGGAGCAATTTCATCAAACTTTTCATAATCTTCTGACTTGTCTGTCTTGTCATCCACTCCCACGATGTTTCTCTTCCCAGAAAGAACTATGTGCCGCTTTGGCTCATCGTACGATGCATTCGCTTCCTTATCTTTTCTTTTTCTGCTTGGTAGACATGTCCTTCACATAGAAAACCTGTGCCACATCATTGGCTAGGACGAATGGTTCGTCTGCATACGCAAGATTGTTGAGATCCACTGTTGTCATTCCGTACTGCGGGTCTTCCGTTACCCCGCCTCGTGTCATATTGACCCATTTGCACCGAAACAAAGGGACATTCAAACCACATCGATAGTCAAGTTCCCATATGTCCTGTATATAACCATAATATGTTTCCTTTCCTGTCTTGGTTTCTGCATCAAAGCGGACACCACTGTTTTGGTTGGTGCTCTTCTTATCTTGGGCAGTCGTGTAAAATGTATTACCATTTATCTCGTACCCTTTGAAAGTCATTATATTCGAAGATGGTAACTGGGACAGCAAGTACAGGTCATCTTCAATAGAGGTGTCATGCATGGTACGTGTCTGCAACCAGCTGGCGAAACTCCTGGTTTGTTCACGTGTAATCCAGTCATTAGACCGCTCCGGGTGTTTGGAGCGTAGCAAATTCTTGTGTTCATCCATATACGGAGCCACCAAGGCGGAATTCTGTAGAACTGTGTAGTGTGCTTCAGTGAGAGAATGTCCGTCCATACATATTATTTGTTCCCCTCCTAGCGTGCCTTTTCCATCCAGTCTGCCCTTATGCCGCGATTCAGGAACACCAATCGGCTTAAGGTCAGAAATAAAGTCAATACAAAACTCAATGACCTCCTCTGTTGGAAATATGCCCTAGAGGCAATAATAAAAGTATTATTATTATATTTCTTTGTTCATGATAATTGTCTTTATTCATGCTATAACTGTATTATCCGGAAATCGTAATACACGTGTGAATACATAGACCATAATATGTCCCTAGTAAGCCTCTAGTTGACTAGCTCGTTGATCAACAGATAGTCATGGTTTCCTGGCTATGGACATTGGATGTCATTGATAACGGGATCACATCATTAGGAGAATGATGTGATGGACAAGACCTAATCCTAAGCATAGCACAAGATCGTGTAGTTCGTTTGCTAGAGCTTTTCCAATGTCAAGTATCTTTTCCTTTGACCATGAGATCGTGTAACTCCCGGATACCGTAAGAGTGCTTTGGGTGTATCAAACGTCACAACGTAACTGGGTGACTATAAAGGTGCACTACAGGTATTTCCGAAAGTGTCTGTTGGGTTGACACGGATCGAGACTGGGATTTGTCACTCCATATAACGGAGAGGTATCACTGGGCCCACTCGGTAATGCATCATCATTATGAGCTCAAGGTGACCAAGTGGTTGATCACGGGATCATGCATTACGGTACGATTAAAGTGACTTGCCGGTAACGAGACTGAACAAGGTATTGGGATACCAACGATCGAGTCTCGGGCAAGTAACATACCGATTGACAAAGGGAATTGTATACGGGGTTGATTAAATCCTCGACATCGTGGTTCATCCGATGAGATCATCGTGGAGCATGTGGGAGCCAACATGGGTATCCAGATCCCGCTGTTGGTTATTGACCGGAGAGTCGTCCCGGTCATGTCTGCATGTCTCCCGAACCCGTAGGGTCTACACACTTAAGGTTCGGTGACGCTAGGGTTATGAAGATATGTATATGCAGTAACCCGAATGTTGTTCGGAGTCCCGGATGAGATCCCGGACGTCACGAGGAGTTCCGGAATGGTCCGGAGGTAAAGAATTATATATAGGAAGTGCAGTATCGGCCATCGGGACAAGTTTCGGGGTTATCGGTATTGTACCGGGACCACCGGAAGGGTCCCTGGGGTCCATCGGGTGGGGCCACCTGTCCCGGGGGGCCACATGGGCTATAGGGGGTGCGCCTTGGCCTGCATGGGCCAAGGGCGCCAGCCCCAAAAGCCCATGCGCCTAGGTTTCCACAAAAGGGAAGAGTCCCAATGGTGGAAGGCACCTCTAGGTGCCTTGGGGGGGAGGGAAACCTCCCCTTGGCCGCCGCACCTAGGAGATTGGATCTCCTAGGCTGGCGCACCCCCCCCCTTGGCCCTCCTATATATAGTTGAGGAGAGGGAGGACTTCATACCTCAGCCTTTGGTGCTTCCCTCTCCCCTGTTACATCTCTCCCTCATAGTACACGGCGAAGCCCTGCTACTGTGACGCCCTGCATCCACCACCACGCCGTCGTGCTGCTGGATCTTCATCAATCTCTCCCCCCCTTGCTGGATCAAGAAAGGAGGAGACGTCATCCGCTCCGTACGTGTGTTGAACGCGGAGGCACCGTCCGTTCGGTGCTAGGATCTCCGGTGATTTGATTCACGTCGTGTTCGACTACATCATCCCCGTTCTTTGAACGCTTCCGCTCGCCATCTACAAGGTACGTAGATGCATCTAATCACTCGTTGCTAGATGAACTCCTAGATGGATCTTGGTGAAACGTAGGAAATTTTTTGTTTTCTGCAACGTTCCCCAACACTCCTCATTTTGACGGCCCTTGGAGATGCTTCCTTCTGGCCTAGCACGGTTATGAACATATTTCTTTAAGACTCCCATGAACCTCTCAAAGGGGAACATATTGTGTAGAAATACAGGACCCAAAACATTAATCTCTTCGCATAGGTGAATTAGGACGTGCGTCATAATGTTGAAGAAGGATGGTGGGAACACCAACTCGAAACTGACAAGACATTGCACCAAATCATTCTCTAACATTGGTATGATTTCTGGATCGATTACCCTCTGAGAGATTGCATTGAGAAATGCACATAGCTTCATAATGGCTAATCGAACGTTTTCCGGTAGAAGCCCCCTCAATGCAACCGGAAGCAGTTGCGTCATAATCACGTGGCAGTCATGAGACTTTAGGTTCTGAAATTTTTTCTCTGCCATGTTTATTATTCCCTTTATATTCGACGAGAAGCCAGACGGTACCTTAATACTAAGCAGGCATTCAAAGAAGATTTCCTTCTCTTCTTTGGTAAGAGCTTAGCTTGCATGACCCTGATGTATGCTGTCTTTTCCGTGCATACGTTGCTGGTCCTCTCGTGCCTCAGGTGTATCTTTTGTCTTCCCATACACGCCCAAGAAGCCAAGCAGGGTCACACAAAGATTCTTCGTCACGTGCATCACGTCGATTGCGGAGCGGACCTCTAGGTCTTTCCAACAGGGCAGGTCCCAAAATATAGATTTCTTCTTCCACATGGGTGCGCGTCCGTCAGCGTCATTCGGAACAGGTTGTCCACCAGGACCCTTTCCAAAGACCACCTTCAAATCCTTGATCATATCATGTACATCAGCACCCGTACGGTGGCGAGGCTTCTTCCGGTGATCCGCCTCACCTTTGAAATGCTTGCCTTTCTTTCTTACGGGATGCCTGCTCGGAAGAAATCGACGATGTCCCAGGTACACATTCTTCTTACAATTAGCCAAATATATACTGTCGGTATCATCCAAACAGTGCGTGCATGCGCGGTATCCCTTGTTTGTCTGTCCTGAAAGGTTACTGAGAGCAGGCCAATCATTGATGGTCGCGAACAGCAACGCCTTTAGGTCAAATTCTTCCCTCATGTGCTCATCCCACGCACGTACACCTGTTCCATTCCACAGTTGTAAGAGTTCTTCAACTAATGGCCTTAGGTACACATCAATGTCGTTGCCGGGTTGCTTAGGGCCTTGGATGAGCACTAGCATCATAATGAACTTCCGCTTCATGCACAACCAAGGAGGAAGGTTATACAAACATAGAGTCACAGGCCAGGTGCTATGGTTGCTGCTTTGCTCCCCAAAAGGATTAATGCCATCTGCGCTTAGTGAAGGAAATATGCCCTAGAGGCAATAATAAAGTTATTATTTATTTCCTTATGATCATGATAAATGTTTATTATTCATGCTAGAATTGTATTAACCGGAAACATAATGTACATGTGTGAATACATAGACAAACAGAGTGTCACTAGTATGCCTCTACTTGACTAGCTCGTTGAATCAAAGATGGTTAAGTTTCCTAGCCATAGACATGAGTTGTCATTTGATTAACGGGATCACATCATTAGATAATGATGTGATTGACCTGACCCATTCCGTTAGCTTAGCATGATGATCGTTTAGTTTGTTGCTATTGCTTTCTTCATGACTTATACATGTTCCTATGACTATGAGATTATGCAACTCCCGTTTACCGGAGGAACACTTTGTGGCTACCAAACGTCACAACGTAACTGGGTGATTATAAAGGAGTACTACAGGTGTCTCCAAAGGTACATGTTGGGTTGGCGTATTTCGAGATTAGGATTTGTCACTCCGATTGTCGGAGAGGTATCTCTGGGCCCTCTCGGTAATGCACATCACTTAAGCCTTGCAAGCATTGCAACTAATGAGTTAGTTGCGGGATGATGTATTACAGAATGAGTAAAGAGACTTGCCGGTAACGAGATTGAACTAGGTATTGGATACCGACGATCGAATCTCGGGCAAGTAACATACCGATGACAAAGGGAACAACGTATGTTGTTATGCGGTCTCTGACCGATAAAGATCTTCGTAGAATATGTAGGAGCCAATATGGGCATCCAGGTCCCGCTATTGGTTATTGACCGGAGACGTGTCTCGGTCATGTCTACATTGTTCTCGAACCCGTAGGGTCCGCACGCTTAAGGTTACGATGACAGTTATATTATGAGTTTATGCATTTTGATGTATCGAAGGTTGTTCGGAGTCTCGGATGTGATCACGGACATGACGAGGAGTCTCGAAATGGTCGAGACATAACGATTGATATATTGGAAGCCTATGTTTGGATATCGGAAGTGTTCCGGGTGAAATCGGGATTTTACCGGAGTACCGGGAGGTTACCGGAACCCCCCGGGGAGCTATATGGGCCTTAGTGGAAAAGAGAAGGGGCTGCCCTAGATGGGCTGCGCGCCACCCTCCCCTCCCCTAGTCCTATTAGGACAAGGAGAGGTGGCCGGCCCCCTCTCTCTTTTCCCCCTCCGGGAATCCTATTCCAACTAGGATTGGGGGGGGGGAATCCTACTCCCAGAGGGAGTAGGACTCTCCTGGCGCGCCAAGCTTGGCCGGCCAGCCTCCCCCCTCTAGTCCTTTATATACTGAGGCAGAGGCACCCCAAAAACACACAAGTTGATCCACGTGATCTATTCCTTAGCCGTGTGCGGTGCCCCCAGCCACCATAATCCTCGATAATACTGTAGTGGAGTTTAGGCAAAGCCCTGCTGCTGTAGTACCTCAAGATCGTCACCACGCCGTCGTGCTGGCGGAACTCTTCCCCGACACTTTGCTGGATCGGAGTCCGGGGATCGTCATCGAGCTGAACGTGTGCTCGAACTCGGAGGTGCCGTAGTTTCGGTGCTTGATCGGTTGGATCGTGAAGACGTACGACTACTTCCTCTACGTTGCGTCAACGCTTCCGTAGTCGGTCTGCGTGGGTACGTAGACAACACTCTCCCCTCTCGTTGCTATGCATCACATGATCTTGCGTGTGCGTAGGAAATTTTTTGAAATTACTACGAAACCCAACAATGGCATCCGAGCCTAGGTTATTTATGTTGATGTTATATGCACGAGTAGAACACAAGTGAGTTGTGGGCGATATAAGTCATACTGCCTACCAGCACGTCATACTTTGGTTCAGCGGCATTGTTGGACGAGACGACCCGGACCAACATTACGCGTACGCTTACGCGAGACCGGTTCCCCCGACGTGCTTTGCACATAGGTGGCTTGCGGGTGACCGTCTCTCCAACTTTAGTTGAACCGAGTATGGCTACGCCCGGTCCTTGCGAAGGTTAAAACGGAGTCTATTTGACAAACTATCGTTGTGGTTTTGATGCGTAGGTGAGATTGGTTCTTGCTTAAGCCCGTAGCAGCCACGTAAAACTTGCAACAACAAAGTAGAGGACGTCTAACTTGTTTTTCCAGGGCATGTTGTGATGTGATATGGTCAAGGCATGATGATAAATTTTGTTGTATGAGATGATCATGTTTTGTAACCGAGTTATCGGCAACTGGCAGGAGCCTTATGGTTGTCGTTTTATTGTATGCAATGCAATCGCGATGTAATGCTTTACTTTATTACTAAACGGTAGTGATAGTCGTGGAAGCATAAGATTGGCGAGACGACAACGATGCTACGATGGAGATCAAGGTGTCACGCCGGTGACGATGGTGATCACGATGGTGCTTCGGAGATGGAGATCACAAGCACAAGATGATGATGGCCATATCATATCACTTATATTGATTGCAAGTGATGTTTATCCTTTTATGCATCTTATCTTGCTTTGATTGACGGTAGCATTATAAGATGATCTCTCACTAAATTATCAAGAAGTGTTCTCCCTGAGTATGCACCGTTGCGAAAGTTCTTCGTGCTGAGACACCACGTGATGATCGGGTGTGATAGGTTCTACGTTCAAATACAACGGGTGCAAAATAGTTGCACACGCGGAATACTCAGGTTATACTTGACGAGCCAAGCATATACAGATATGGCCTCGGAACACGGAGACCGAAAGGTCGAGCGTGAATCATATAGTAGATATGATCAAAATAACAATGTTCACCATTGAAAACTACTCCATCTCACGTGATGATCGGTTATGGTTTAGTTGATTTGGATCACGTAATCACTTAGAGGATTAGAGGGATGATCTAAGTGGGAGTTCTTTAATTAATTTAATTAACTGAACTTAAATTTATCATGAAACTTAGTACCTGATTAGTATCTTGCTTGTTTATGTTTGATTGTAGATAGATGGCTCGTGCTGTTGTTCCGTTGAATTTTAATGCGTTCCTTGAGAAAGCAAAGTTGAAAGATGATGGTAGCAATTACACAGACTGGGTCCGCAACTTGAGGATTATCCTCATTGCTGCACAGAAGAATTACGTCCTGGAAGCACCGCTGGGTGCCAGGCCTGCTGCAGGAGCAACGCCAGATGTTATGAACGTCTGGCAGAGCAAAGCTGATGACTACTCGATAGTTCAGTGTGCCATGCTTTACGGCTTAGAATCGGGACTTCAACGAAGTTTTGAACGTCATGGAGCATATGGGATGTTCCAGGAGTTGAAGTTAATATTTCAGGAAAATGCCCGGATTGAGAGATATGAAGTCTCCAATAAGTTCTATAGCTGCAAGATGGAGGAGAACAGTTCTGTCAGTGAGCATATACTCAAAATGTCTGGGTATAATAATCACTTGATTCAATTGGGAGTTAATATTCCGGATGATTGCGTCATTGACAGAATTCTTCAATCACTGCCACCAAGCTACAAGAGCTTCGTGATGAACTATAATATGCAAGGGATGAACAAGACTATTCCCGAGCTCTTCGCGATGCTGAAAGCTGCGGAGGTAGAAATCAAGAAGGAGCATCAAGTGTTGATGGTCAACAAGACCACTAGTTTCAAGAAAAGGGGCAAAGGGAAGAAGAAGGGGAACTTCAAAAAGAACGGCAAGCAAGTTGCTACTCAAGAGAAGAAACCCAAACCTGGACCTAAGCCTGAAACTGAGTGCTTCTATTGCAAGCAGACTGGTCACTGGAAGCGGAACTGCCCAAGTATTTGGCGGATAAGAAGGATGGCAAGGTGAACAAAGGTATATGTGATATACATGTTATTGATGTGTACCTTACTAATGCTCGCAGTAGCACCTGGGTATTTGATACTGGTTCTGTTGCTAATATTTGCAACTCGAAACAGGGACTGCAGATCAAGCGAAGATTGGGTAAGGACGAGGTGACGATGCGCGTGGGAAACGGTTCCAAAGTCGATGTGATCGCAGTCGGCACGCTACCTCTACATCTACCTTCGGGATTAGTATTAGACCTAAATAATTGTTATTTGTTGCCAGCGTTAAGCATGAACATTATATCTGGATCTTGTTTGATGCGAGACGGTTACTCATTTAAATCAGAGAATAATGGTTGTTCTATTTATATGAATAATATATTTTATGGTCATGCACCCTTGAAGAGTGGTCTATTCTTGTTGAATCTCGATAGTAGTAACACACATATTCATAATGTTGAAGCCAAAAAATGCAGAGTTGATAATGAGAGTGCAACTTATTTGTGGCACTGCCGTTTAGGTCATATCGGTGTAAAGCGCATGAAGAAACTCCATACTGATGGACTTTTGGAACCACTTGATTATGAATCACTTGGTACTTGCGAACCGTGCCTCATGGGCAAGATGACTAAAACACCGTTCTCCGGTACTATGGAGAGAGCAACAGATTTGTTGGAAATCATACATACAGATGTATGTGGTCCGATAAATATTGAGTCTCGTGGCGGATATCGTTATTTTCTCACCTTCACAGATGATTTAAGCAGATATGGATATATCTACTTAATGAAACATAAGTCTGAAACATTTGAAAAGTTCAAGGAATTTCAGAGTGAAGTTGAAAATCATCGTAACATGAAAATAAAATTTCTATGATCTGATCGTGGAGGAGAATATTTGAGTTACGAGTTTGGTGTACATTTGAAAAATTGTGGAATTGTTTCGCAACTCACGCCACCCGGAACACCACAACGTAATGGTGTGTCCGAACGTCGTAATCGTACTTTACTAGATATGGTGCGATCTATGATGTCTCTTACTGATTTACTGCTATCGTTTTGGGGATACGCTCTAGAGACGGCCGCATTCACGTTAAATAGGGCACCATCAAAATCCGTTGAGACGACGCCTTATGAACTGTGGTTTGGCAAAAACAAAAGTTGTCGTTTCTGAAAGTTTGGGGCTGCGATGCTTATGTGAAAAAGCTTCAACCTGATAAGCTCGAACCCAAATCGAAGAAATGTGTCTTCATAGGATATCCAAAGGAAACTATTGGATACACCTTCTATCACAGATCCGAAGGCAAGACTTTTTTTGCTAAATTCGGAAACTTTCTAGAGAAGGAGTTTCTCTCGAAAGAAGTGAGTGGGAGGAAAGTAGAACTTGATGAGGTAAATGTACCTGCTCCCTTATTGGAAAGTAGTACATCACAGAAAACTGTTTCTGTGACACCTACACCAGTTAGTGAGGAAGCTAATGATGATGATCATGAAACTTCAGAACAAGATACTACTGAAACTCGTAGATCGACCAGAGTAAGATCCGCACCAGAGTGGTACGGTAATCCCGTTCTAGAAGTCATGATGCTAGATCATGGTGAACCTACGAATTATGAAGAAGCGATGGTGAGCCCAGATTCCGCAAAGTGGCTTGAAGCCATGAAATCTGAGATGGGATCCATGTATGAGAACAAAGTATGGACTTTGGTTGACTTGCCTGATGATCGGCAAGAAATTGAGAATAAATGGATCTTCAAGAAGAAGACTGACGCTGACGGTAATATTACTGTCTACAAAGCTCGACTTGTCACGAAAGGTTTTCGGCAAGTTCAAGGGATTGACTACGATGAGACTTTCTCACCCATAGCGATGCTTAAGTCTGTCTGAATCATGTTAGCAATTGCCGCATTTTATGATTATGAAATTTGGCAGATGGATGTCAAAACTGCATTCCTGAATGGATTTCTGGAAGAAGAGTTGTATATGATGCAACCAGAAGGTTTTGTCGATCCAAAGGGAGCTAACAAAGTGTGCAAGCTCCAGCGATCCATTTATGGACTGGTGCAAGCCTCTCGGAGTTGGAATAAACATTTTGATAGTGTGATCAAAGCATTTGGTTTTATACAGACTTTTGGAGAAGCCTGTATTTACAAGAAAGTGAGTGGGAGCTCTGTAGCATTTCTGATATTATATGTGGATGACATATTATTAATTGGAAATGATATAGAATTTCTGGATAGCATAAAGGGATACTTGAATAAGAGTTTTTCAATGAAGGACCTTGGAGAAGCTGCTTATATATTAGGCATCAAGATCTATAGGGATAGATCAAAACGCTTAATTGGACTTTCACAAACAACATACCTTGACAAAATTTTGAAGAAGTTCAAAATGGATCAAGCAAAGAAAGGATTCTTGCCTGTGTTACAAGGTGTGAAATTGAGTAAGACTCAATGCCCGACCACTGCAGAAGATAGAGAGAATATGAAAGATGTTCCCTATGCATCAGCGATAGGATCTATCATGTATGCAATGCTGTGTACCAGACCTGATGTGTGCCTTGCTATAAGTCTAGCAGGGAGGTACCAAAGTAATCCAGGAGTGGATCACTGGACAGCGGTCAAGAACACCCTGAAATACCTGAAAAGGACTAAGGATATGCTTCTTGTATATGGAGGTGACAAAGAGCTCGTCGTAAATGGTTACGTTGATGCAAGCTTTGACACTGATCTGGACGATTCTAAATCGCAAACCAAATACGTGTTTACATTAAACGGTGGAGCTGTCAGTTGGTGCAGTTCTAAACAAAGCATTGTAGCAGGATCTACATGTGAAGCGGAGTACATAGCTGCTTCGGAAGCAGCAAATGAAGGAGTCTGGATGAAGGAGTTCATATCCGATCTAGGTGTCATACCTAGTGCATCGGGTCCAATCAAATTTTTTTGTGACAACACTGGTGCAATTGCCTTGGCAAAGGAATCCAGATTTCACAAGAGAACCAAGCACATCAAGAGACGCTTCAATTCCATCTGGGATCTAGTCCAGGTGGGAGACATAGAGATTTGCAAGATACATACGGATCTGAATGTTGCAGACCCATTGACTAAGCCTCTTCCACGAGCAAAACATGATCAGCACCAAGGCTCCATGGGTGTTAGAATCATTACGGTGTAATCTAGATTATTGACTCTAGTGCAAGTGGGAGACTGAAGGAAATATGCCCTAGAGGCAATAATAAAGTTATTATTTATTTCCTTACGATCATGATAAATGTTTATTATTCATGCTAGAATTGTATTAACCGGAAACATAATACATGTGTGAATACATAGACAAACAAAGTGTCACTAGTATGCCTCTACTTGACTAGCTCGTTAATCAAAGATGGTTATGTTTCCTAACCATGAACAATGAGTTGTTATTTGATTAACGGGATCACATCATTAAGAGAATGATCTGATTGACATGACCCATTCCATTAGCTTAGCACCCGATCGTTTAGTATGTTGCTATTGCTTTCTTCATGACTTATACATGTTCCTATAACTATGAGATTATGCAACTCCCGTTTACCGGAGGAACACTTTGGGTACTACCAAACGTCACAACGTAACTGGGTGATTATAAAGGAGTACTACAGGTGTCTCCAAAGGTACATGTTGGGTTGGCGTATTTCGAGATTAGGTTTTGTCACTCCGATTGTCGGAGAGGTATCTCTGGGCCCTCCCGGTAATGCACATCACTTAAGCCTTGCAAGCATTGCAACTAAATGAGTTAGTTGCGGGATGATGTATTACAAAACAAGTAAAGAGACTTGCCGGTAACGAGATTGAACTAGGTATTGGATACCGACGATCGAATCTCGGGCAAGTAACATACCAATGACAAAGGGAACAACGTATGTTGTTATGCGGTCCTTGACCGATAAAGATCTTCGTAGAATATGTAGGAGCCAATATGGGCATCCAGGTCCCCTATTGGTTATTGACCGGAGACGTGTCTCGGTCATGTCTACATTGTTCTCGAACCCGTAGGGTCCGCACGCTTAAGGTTACGATGACAGTTATATTATGAGTTTATGCATTTTGATGTACCGAAGGTTGTTCGGAGTCCCGGATGTGATCACGGACATGACGAGGAGTCTCGAAATGGTTGAGACATAAAGATTGATATATTGGACGACTATATTCGGACACCGGAAGTGTTTCGGAGAAGTTTCGGATAAAACCGGAGTGCCGAGGGTTATCGGAAACCCCGGGGGAACTAATGGGCCTCGATGGGCCTTAGTGGAGAAAAGAGAAGGGGCTGCCCTAGATGGGCTGCGCCACCCTCCCTCCCCTAGTCCTATTAGGACAAGGAGAGGTGGCCGGCCCCCCCTCTCTTTTCCCCCTCCGCGAATCCTATTCCAACTAGGATTGGGGGGGGGGAATCCTACTCCCAGAGGGAGTAGGACTCTCCTGGCGCGCCAAGCTTGGCCGGCCAGCCTCCCCCCTCTAGTCCTTTATATACTGAGGCAGAGGCACCCCAGAAACACACAAGTTGATCCACGTGATCTATTCCTTAGCCGTGTGCGGTGCCCCAGCCACCATATTCCTCGATAATACTGTAGCGGAGTTTAGGCGAAGCCCTGCTGCTGTAGTACATCAAGATCGTCACCACGCCGTCGTGCTGACGGAACTCTTCCCCGACACTTTGCTGGATCGGAGTCCGGGGATCGTCATCGAGCTGAACGTGTGCTCGAACTCGGAGGTGCCGTAGTTTCAGTGCTTGATCGGTTGGATCGTGAAGACGTACGACTACTTCCTCTACGTTGCGTCAACGCTTCTGCAGTCGGTCTGCGTGGGTACGTAGACAACACTCTCCCCTCTCGTTGCTATGCATCACATGATCTTGCGTGTGCGTAGGAAATTTTTTGAAATTACTACGAAACCCAACACTTAGACCAACCATACGCTCCTTGCGTCATCTGCAAACTCCTTCCCGTACTTTCTTTCGATTTTTCTCCACTGCGACCCGTCAGCGGGTACTCTCAACTTTCCGTCTTTCTTACGGTCTTCTCTGTGCCATCGCATCGCCTTGGCATGCTCTTTGTTTTGGAACAAACGTTTCAACCGTGGTATTATAGGAGCATACCACATCACCTTGGCAGGAATCTTCTTCCTGGGGCGCCGGCCCTCGACATCACCAGGGTCATCGCGGCAGATCTTATAGCGCAATGCACCACATACCGGGCAAGCGTTCAAATCCTCGTACTCACCGCGGTAGAGGATGCAATCATTAGGGCATGCATGTATCTTCTGCACCTCTAACCCTAGAGGGCAGACAGCCTTCTTTGCTTCGTACGTACTCTCGGGCAATTCGTTGTCCTTTGGAAGCATATCCTTTATCATTACCAGCAACTTTCCAAATCCCTTGTCAGATACACCATTCTCTGCCTTCCATTGCAGCAATTCCAGTGTGGTGCCCAGCTTTTTCTTGTCACCTACGCAATTCGGGTACAACAATTTTTTTGTGATCCTCTAACATGCGCTGCAACTTCTTCTTCTCCAAATCACTTGCGCAGTTTCTCTTTGCATCAGCAATGGCCCGACCTAGATCATCAACGGGCTCATCTGATGCCTCTTCTTTAGTTTCTTCCCGCATTGCCGGCTTAGCTTCTTCCCGCATTACCGGCTCAGCTTCTTCCCCCATTGTTGTATCATCGTATTCAGGGAACCCATGGCCAGGATAGCTGTCGTCGTCCTCTTCTTCTTCATTGTCTTCCATCATAACCCCTCTTTCTCCGTGCTTGGTCCAAACATTATAGTGGGGCATGAAACCGGACTTAAACAGGTGGACGTGAATGGTTCTTGACATAGAGTAATTGTGACCATTCTTACAGCGAGCACATGGACAAGGCATAAAACCATCCGCCCGCTTGTTTGCCTCAGCCGCAAGCAGAAAAGTATGCACGCCCTCAACAAACTGAGGAGAGCATCGGTCATCGTACATCCATTGCCGGCTCATCTTCATTACACAACACCGAATAGACCAAATTAATACAAGTTCATACATAAAGTTCATACAACACTTAAATGCAACAAACAAATAACTCTCTAGCTAAAGCATTTAAATGCAACAACAAATACGATCAAGATCACAACTAAGGTAACAATGGATCCAACGGCATAATGATACCAAGCCTCACTATCGATGGCATATTTTCTAATCTTTCTAATCTTCAAGCGCATTTTTCTCCATCTTGATCTTGTGATCATCGACGACATCGGCAACATGCAACTCCAATTCCATCTTCTCCCCCTCAATTCTTTTCAATTTTTCTTTCAAGTACTCGTTTTCTTTTTAACTAAATTTAACCTCTCGACAATAGGGTCAGTTGGAATTTCTGGTTCACATACCTCCTACAAAAAATTTCTATGTCAACTTGATGGGCATAATTTGTCATAAACACGAAATGCAACTAGTTTTAAAAGAGAATATATATACCACATCCGAATCATAACTAGATTTAGAAGGCACTAAGTAAACCACACCTACATATGCAAACTAAGTGTTATTTTTTACCTCAAATTGCATATAAATCAAATACTAGCACATATATATATATATATCCTCCCAAATTACTAAACTCACAAATTAATCACTATATAAAGCATTGCAAGAGCTAATCTAGCAATGAGAGATGAAAGGACAAAGTTGCTAACCTTTGTGATCATTTGAATGGATGGGGGCCTTCAAATCTTGACAAATTTTGGGCAAAATGTGTGATGAGCTCGAGAGGAAGAGGGGAAGAACAGAGAGGAGAGGGGAAAGGGGAAGAACAGAGCGAGCTCAGGTGTGAAGGGTTTATGTAGGACGACCTTTAGTACCGGTTCATGCCACGAACCGGTACTAAAGGGGCTGGAGGGGCTCCAGTCTGACAACATCCTGCCACCACTCTCATTAGTACCGGTTCGTGGAACGAACCGGTGCTAAAGGTTCGCCATGAACCGGTACTAATGAAAGCGGCCCGGCTAGCCGTTGGAACCGGCATTAATGTATACATTAGTGCCGGCTCAAATACAAACCGGCACTAATGTGCTTCACGTTTGACCTTTTTTCTACTAGTGAGATATCATTATAAAAGTATGTCCAGATGAAAGGAAAAAAACTAACAAACTATGTCGCTTGCCCGGCTAATAGATCTCATTATAAGCATGTCCAAACGAAAGAAAAAACAACCAACGAACTATATCGCTTGCCCGGCTAACATATCTCATTATAGACATGTTCAAAGAAAAGAACAAGAAAACCAACAAACTATGTCACTTGCCAGGCTAACAGATTTCGATATAAACATGTAAAAAACCGAATGAAGAAAAAGAACCAACGAACTATGTTGCTTGCCTGGTTAATAGATCTCATTAAACATGTTCAAACGAAAGAAAAAATAACCAACAAACTATGTTGCTTGCCGAGCTACCAGATCTCGTTATAGAAGTACCTTCGGTCGCCAAGGTCCAGCTCTTCTCCATCAACTCGTCGCCTTGGTCTATGATCGACAATTGCATCCTTGATCTCTCTGTGCCCTTTTCCTAAAAACATCTTCTTGGATTCTTTAAGCTTCTCCCTGGACGTCATCCCCACCTTGATTGGTCATAACTGCTGACCTGCCCAATATCGTAGGGAGAAAACAATTAACACATGAGATAGTTTCTCACCGATCTCCTGCTTATATAAAACATAAGATGTTGTTGTTTGCTTGTCCTTCGTCCATCTTCTTTATGTGTGTTTCTGCTCACTCTTTCCCTTTTGATTTCCACCCTTCAATCTCTGCCTTTTTTCCATCATTTTTTTCTTAAAAAAACGCCTCAACGGTGCCACCTCTTAACATGTCAAAATGGAGGAGGAAGAAAACCAACGAACTATGTCACCTGCCCCGCTAACAGATCTAGATACAAACATGTAGAACTATTGACAATGATAAAAATAATAAAAACTAGCATGGGTCTAAAATTGGATCCATTTAAAAGTATATTCGATCGCTAAGGTTCAGTCCTCCTCCATCAACTCACCACCTTGATCTATCATCAACAATTGCATCTTTGATGCATATTGCCTTCATACCCCCTGCCCCTGAAAACAACTCTTTGGACTCTTTAATTAAGCTTCTCTTGGGGCGTTCACCCTTACTTGACTGATCCTAACTGAGGACCTGCCCAATGTTGTAGGGAAAATATGTAGCATATCAGCTAATTCCTACTTAAAAATAAAGCATAAGGTTATCTTGCCCATTTGTTCTTAGTCCATCCTCCTATATGTATGTTCCCGATCACTCTTTTTTGTTTTGAATTTTTTTTCCATCTTTGATATTTTGTACCGATTTCCCCTAAAAACAGCCTCAACCGCCTCACCTCTTATTGGCCTACCAGATAAAATTAAGCTTTCTTTAATAAGCCAATAAATTTTTACCAAATATAAGTTTGTTACTCAATATCATTACTGATAAAATCCCATGTAAATCATGGGAGAACCTACAAGAATGTTTATGCCCAGTACAATACAGGGACAGTTATCTAGTCAAGTTTGAAATATGATTTGTTTTCGGTTTTTCAGATAGCTCTATCCATGTACTGCAGTTCCTACAACATGCAAGTTTCTCCTAATTGGACTAATCTCATCTATCCATAAAAAATGCTAACTAAAAACAAAATACTAGATACTAAATGTACTCCATATGTAACTTGATGCTAGACATGGAAAATAGAGGGGATGAATATTCTCGTCTAAAGGCCATATATGGTACCATCTTTATTTTTCTTCTTCTTTTTTCATATCGTCTCTCGGGTGATGGTATTATAGCAGATGAGCCAAATCCAATTAGCCAAATATTGATTTTAAGCAGCATATTCGCTTTCCAAACATGATCGAAGGGCATGTCCAAACCAGCGTCCGGTGGGTGTTCAGACATCATCTTAACTTTCAACATCCCTGGGTATTTTTTCATTTCCTATTTGGGATGTGTGAGTCCCAGCTAAAATATATCTCAACGATCGCATATCAATTATATTTGTGTTCATCCAACCATCTTTTGGGCGGCAACGACCATTGCCTTGCATCCGTATCTTTGACCGAGCTGCATCGATAGCACATGTATCAAACAGCTCGAAAATCCATTCTTGGCAGATTGTTCATCGCACCACCATGCCTTGTTCTTATATCCGAGGGAGGTATAACAAGTAATATTGAAATGCTTGGACCGGAAAAATGACCTTCTGTGCAAAACGATGAGAAACATTTGTCTTCTGTTTGTATTTTTTGCGCATGGCGAGGTTTAGTTCTCACATAGATACACTCTGATTGGGCTGACTGTAACTTTTGTGTGCTCCCCGGTTTTCAGCTCAAGGTGAAATTGAACAAAAATATCCTCAGTCCAACAGACCCGTAATGATCGTGTGCATTGTTTGATGCAGAGGCCGGAGGTAAAACTCCTTTTTCAAAAAAAAAAGTCCAACAGACCCATGCGTGCAGGAAGATCTTGTGTTCTATAACTTCACTTAGCACATTTTCAAATCTCAATGCCCGCCTACGTTTGGGCACGGTCGAATTGAAACACGTGGATATATCAATGATTAGATCATGGGCGGATCTAGGGGGGGGGGGGGGGGGGGGGGGGGGGGTACTTCCACGGCCCCCCCTCCAAAACTGCAAAAATAAATTAACCTACCAAAAATAAATTAATCTATTTCTAGTTAGTCTAACCCTATATGTATTACAGAGGTTAAAATTGTATAGGCCGGGCTTCTTGGCATCCACATGGGTCAAAACCCGTCAAAGTATACATCCACGCCTTGGGGTTGTTTGGATAGCTAGATTATAGAGAACTAGTTTCCCTTAAACTTGATTTCTGGTGTAACAACCTAAAACATTGTTTGGATTATCTAACTAACTCGTGGATATAGTAAACCGAGTTTTCCAAAAGCCCAAAAAACGAGTTTATACAAAAACGACTAATAGACGTTTTTATATAAACGGGTTTTCTATACGCACCAGAAGATCAACGAAGTCCCAGGCGCAGATCGTGGTAAACTACGCCGGCCGTGACAGCAGCTTGCCGATCTCGGCCACGCACCCAGAAGCAGGTTGCGATGCTCCACCTAGCCCAGCGCCTCCATGGCGGACATGGACTTCGGCCGGCTGCCGCCTCCATGGTGGACGTGGACTTCACAACCACCTCCGTCCTCGATATGCAGATACTCTAGCTTGCAGGTCATCGTCCCGCCTCCCTAGCATGTGCGTTGTGCTCTGCTGTTACCGGCGAATCAATCCAGCAGCTAGGAATTACATGCATGTCTGGCCTGGGAATCAATCAAGGTGATTTACTCCGTTTACTTGTGTCTTGCCATATGCGAGCTACATGTACGTGCATCTTCACGGCGGAAAGAATTCGTCACCGGAGCAACGTTCGATGGGAACCTGGACCAACATGCATGACACCGGCTAGCGAAGCAGAGCACGATCAAGCGTTAAGCGCGATCACCCTGGCGGCCACGCTGAAAACCACGAACCTCCGACGGAGAGCCGTTTACGGTGTGGTTGTCTGCCACTATGCGTGTAGATGCCAAGAGCGAACCGAAGCACCGCACCTCCATGAATTCTTTTCTCCCAAAACAAAGAACTCAAAATCCCGTTTTTCTACTTTCACGTTCAAACAAGGTATTGTATGTAAACTAATCAAAACTGGTTTTCCTAAAAATCCTTCAAAAACTCGTTTTCTGAAATCTCACATCTAATTCCCTGTATCCAAACGACCCCTTAGATTCGTTCATCTGAAAGTGCGTGCACACATCTGTGTGCCCACTCGTAGGTCGGTCCAAAGCAAGTTTTGAATTATGCAACACACTCATACCGCGCCGACTTAAGTGAAACGAAGTTCCATAGTCATCTCGTAGTGTCCAGAATTATAGAGGAATACATATATAGTTCCCCTAAAAAAAGTACGTATATACGTACGTAGATGTGAAAGAACATTTTTTTCTTGAAAATAATACTTTTTGAAAAAATCGCAGGAGTTGACACTCTATTTAGCAGGCTTGCTCACTAACCGACATGTGTGGGTCGGTTGTTAGTACACACATGTGCAGAAGGATAAGATTCCAAGCAAGAACGGAAGAGGAATGCACACGACGATTATTACTACTACGTGGCAGGCTCCTGCAGCTCCTGTCACGTGATCCCTGAGCAAATGTGCGGATCCACTTGACTGCACGATCAGGAATGATATATCTTTTAATTAGTACTGGGTAAAAAGGAAAATTAACTACTTTGCCATGCATTTAACTCTTTTATAGGCTTCTTATTTACTCAGATCCTTTCTTCCACTACTAGGGAAAAGCCTACCAGCAGCGAGGGTTTTGGGCCTCTTAGTAGCGCGGGCACCGACGCTACTAATAAGGCGCTACAGCTAACGTATAGCAGTAGCGCCGGTTGTCCCACGCTACTGCTATATATGAATAGTTGTAGCGCTCTTTGGTAAAGGGCGCTACTGATATTATCTGCAGCGCTGTTTGCTGGGACGCGCTACTGACAATGCGGCGCTACTGCTAAATTTCCCCCCTCGCTACTACTAGTTTATTTATTAGTTTTTTCCTGCATATTTGTTTTGTATTTGAATAGGCTTTATACAATAATCTTTAGCATATCATACACATACAAATGTAATCATAGCATATACATACAATTAGTCTCATCAAATCATGTCATCATCATAATCATCATCCAACACAAAGTGGTCTCTCGTCATCATCTCGAAAATAGCGATACAAGTCTCGAATGATATGCAAATACATCGTCATCCATCTAAACAATGATATACGCGAGAAGAGCTATCACTTTGAGAACATGAGTTCGTATCCCTCTTTCGCATTAGCGTGAGCCTCTAAACTAACTACTGCCTGTCGCTCGGAAACCGGAAGGGCCTGACACTCCGGCCACTTGTCGTATATATACTCCTGACATAGCACTTCTTCGCCATCTATGATCTATGCACCTGCATCATCACATGATTCGATGATATGCAACATATATAGTTGAGCAACAGAAAGAGACAGACTTGGCAAAAATAAAAACAACATATCATAAGCATAAATAACAAAGTTCATCGTATCCCAAAATGCCCTAACTAGAGTGATTTTTGCTAGTCGAGGAGGAGGACGGTTTAATTACATCACAAATAAAGTTTCATCGTGCATAACTCAAAGTTTTGTCATACAGAAAGTATGGACTAAACGGACACATTGTCATATATCGACAATCACTCCAACATGTCGTTCCATTCATCCAAGTCAGGGAGATAGTCCCCGAGCCTAGTGAAAGGCTTCAGGTCAAGACGCTGAGAGGCTATCCATGTTCGGACGTCTTCCCGCGACATTTGTCCTTCTCCGTAGAACATCCCTGTTTTTCCGACGACCTCCTTCATGATGATTTGGGCAAGTTCGCGCTGGATGTTATAGAACTCAGCTCGAAGTCGATGATTCTCGATATCTCCTATGTCCTTTGCCCATTGCAGAATATGGGCATCGCCGGATCTAGGTGACATGCGAAGGTTCTGGTGATCCCGTCTGTACTCCAGCATGTGGTGTAGGACATAGAATCCATCATTAAGAGAATCGTTCGGTTGCTGGATGCAGCAGAAGTCGGTCTTATGGCCGAAGGCGACCCTATCGCCCCTTCTCTTCTTGTCCCTGACCTCTCCACCCCTTGCTTGGTAGTAAAACATAGCACTGTCGAGAACATCCTTGATGTGGGTGTAATCCTTTTTGTGAATGTTCTTCGACGAGTCCAAGTAAAGAGCGTGGAAGAATCGGGGGTAGAGGATGATGAGGACGGCGCGCCCGCCGCTGGGCAAAATAAGTCCTCAAATTAATTAGCCTCCACCATGCAAATGAATGATTGAAATCGAAGGAAGGATAGCAGCACGGATGACTTACACGGGATGATAAGGCACGAGAATCGCCTCCTTGTCCTTATTGGCGAGAATGAAATTGACGATGTAATCCCTCGCGTATTCACGGTGATTTGCGCAGACTCCCAAGAAGCCCTCGTGCATGTAGTACGGGTCAGCGACACAGATATGAGATATCTGCTCAACCCCGATGATGTAGTTCATGTGCAAGGCATAAAGGCGGACAAACGTAAAATCCAGTTTCTTCACGTGAAACATGTCGAATATGTAATCGAATCGGAGGAAGAACTTATCCGCGGGAAAGCTGTCGACGTACGACATTTGCCGCGGAACGTTAACCACGTAGAGTGGGTATCCTGGATCTTTCGAGGCGATGAGGTCTTTCTCTACCCGCAGCACATCGTCATGAAGTCTCTTTAGATCGCCGAATCTGGCCCGTAGCGCTGTTGCAGGTAGGATTGGTTGACCGGGGATATGCCATTTATCCGCACCGGGGATATCTATACGGTCTTGAAGCCGAGGCTGCTGAGGCGGCTGGATCATAGAAACAGCTTTTTTGCCTTTCCTCGCTCTCTTCCTGAACTTCTTTACTACCGGAAGGTCGTCCATAATATGTTGAGATGGCAATTCAGGCACCGACTCATGACGCTCAAACCCTGAGGAGGCGCCAGTATAGACATACTGTTCAGCAGCGCCATCGTCGTCCTCATCCTCATCCATGGCGACGTCATCAGCGACTAATGGAGCCTCCTCCTTACCCTGTCCGCTATCACCCAACCCGACACCCGACAATAATTGGGTAGGTGGGGTGTTGATGTTCATACCTTGCTGAGGCTGCGTGCTCGTGGGTGTGCTCCTGGCCGCCTCCAGACGAAGCAGACTCTTTGGCCACAACAGGACCCATCCAACATTGCAACAATCACCAAGCCGCCGCGGTGTCTCGTCGTCATCCCCCAGTAGTACTGGAGGAGGCAAATTCTCGTGACCCGGTTTGACACTGGCCACGGAAACCTTGAAGACGTTCGGGGGGATCGGCC
>NC_053022.1:1052514-1167903 GCF_003073215.2 Triticum urartu | reverse complement strand
ATATGATGTAAGTCTTTTTGCGGTGTGTTTGTTGGGATCCGATGAACTTTGAGTTTATGATCAGATCTATCTTTTTATCCATGAAAGTTATTTGAGACTTCTTTGATCTCTTATATGCATGATTGCTTATAGCCTCGTATTTCTTCTCCGATATTTGGGTTTTGTTTGGCCAACTTGATCTATTTATCTTGCAATGGGAAGAGGTGCTTTGTAGTGGGTACGATTTTACGGTGCTTGATCCCAGTGACAGAAGTGGAATCGACACATATGTATCGTTGCTACTAAGGATAAAACGATGGGGTCTATTTCTACATAAATAAATCTTGTCTACATCATGTCATCTTTCTCAATGAATTATTCCGTTTCTCCATGAACTTAATACACTAGATGCATGCTGGATAGCGATCGATGTGTGGAGTAATAGTAGTAGATGCAGGCAGGAGTCGGTCTACTAATCTTGGACGTGATGCCTATGTAATGGTCATTGCCTGGATATCGTCATGATTATTTCAAGTTCTATCAATTGCCCAACAGTAATTTATTTTCCACCGTTTGCTATTTTTCTAGAGAGAAGCCACTAGTGAAACCTACGGCCCCAGGGTCTCTTTTCCAATATATTTGCCTTTGCAATCTATTATCCTTTGCTTTTATTTTCGGAACTATAAAACAAAAATACAAAAATACCTTGCTGCACTTCATTTTATTTGCAATCTATTTATCCAATCTATTACAACTTTCTCCGTCCACTAGCCAATTTCTGGAGCCGTTACCCGAAAGGGATTGACAACCCCTTTAAAACATCGGGTTGCGAGTATTTGTTATTTGTGTGTAGGTGTTGTTTACGTATTGTTGCTTGGTTCTCCTACTGTTTCGAGAACGTTGGTCTCATCACTGAGGCAAATACCTACCATTGCTGTGCTGCATCATCCCTTCCTCTTTGGGGAAATACCGATGTAGTTCTAGCCAACATCAGGCGCCGGGGACGCCGAAGGCGCCATGGTCGGGGATTCCGACCCGAGGAGGGGCTGAAGGAAATATGCCCTAGAGGTAATAATAATGTTGTTATTTATATTTCCTTATATCATGATAAATGTTCATTATTCATGCTAGAATTGTATTAACCAGAAACTTAGTACATGTGTGAATACATACACAAACAGAGTGACACTAGTATGCCTCTACTTGACTAGCTCGTTGAATCAAAGATGGTTAAGTTTCCTAGCCATAGACATGAGTTGTCATTTGATTAACGGGATCACATCATTAGAGAATGATGTGATTGACTTGACCCATTCCGTTAGCTTAGCACTTGATCGTTTAGTATGTTGCTATTGCTTTCTTCATGACTTATACATGTTCCTATGACTATGAGATTATGCAACTCCCGAATACCGGAGGAACACTTTGTGTGCTACCAAACATCACGATGTAACTGGGTGATTATAAAGGTGCTCTATAGGTGTCTCTGATGGTACTTGTTGAGTTGGCATAGATCGAGATTAGGATTTGTCACTCCGATTGTCGGAGAGGTATCTCTGGGCCCTCTCGGTAATGCGCATCACTATAAGCCTTGCAAGCAATGTGACTAATGTGTTAGTTGCGGGATGATGCATTACGGAACGAGTAAAGAGACTTGCCGGTAATAAGATTGAACTAGGTATTGAGATACCGATGATCGAATCTCGGGCAAGTAACATACCGATGACAAAGGGAGCAAAGTATGTTGTTATGCGGTTTGACTGATAAAGATCTTCATAGAATATGTAGGAACCAATATGAGCATCCAGGTTCCGCTATTAGTTATTGACCGGAGATGAGTCTCGGTCATGTCTACATAGTTCTCGAACCCGTAGGGTCCGCACGCTTAACGTTTGGTGACGATCGGTATTATGAGTTTATGTGATTTGATGTACCGAAGGTTGTTCAGAGTCCCGGATGAGATCACAGACATGACGAGGAGTCTCAAAATGGTCGAGACGTAAATATCGATATATTGGAAGGCTATGTTTGGACATCGGAATGGTTCTGGGTGAGTTCGGGCATTTACGGGAGTACCGGGAGGTTACTGGAACCCCCCGCGAGAAGTCATGAGCCTTATGGGCCATAAGAAGGAAGCACACCAGCCCACAAGGGGCCGGTGCGCCCCCCTTGGGCAGGAGGCCGAATTGGAATAGGTTTGGGGGGGGGGGGGCTTTCCTTCTGTCCTACTCCTCCTTCCCTTCCTCTCCTAGGGCGCGCCACAGAGAGGGCCGGCCCCTCCCCTCCTCCACTCCTTTATATACGGAGAGAAGGAAAAACTATTTCGATTCCTTGTGGGCTGTCACATCAGTGGAGCACCATCCGGGTACGGTCATCCTTAATAGAAAAGCCAAACATGTCAAATTCAATGGTGACGGGATTTTCACGTGTAAGAGAACGAACGGAAACAAGGTTTTTAATAATGTCAGGAGAGACAAGTATATTAGAAAGTGATAACGGCATGGAGTTAGATGGGAAAGCAGCATGACCAACGTGATTAATAGGCATGGAAGAACCGTCGCCCACGGTAATGTGAACAGCGGTGTGAACGGGGTGGGCTGCGAGAAGGTTACCGGGGTTGGAGGCCATGTGAGCCGTGGCTCCGGTGTCCATGTACCAGTCGCCACCACCGGTGTACTGCTGCGTCGTGGGAGCGAAGTGGAGAGCTGCAAGGAGCGCGGGATCCCAGGGTGCCAGTGGAAGCGCCGGAGCCGACGGCTGTGGCTATGGTGGTGGCGCCGCGAGGAGCTGGGGGTACCCGCCGGCCGAAGGCGCCCCATAGGGCACGGAGGGGCCGTAGGGCAGCGCGGGCGCGTACGGCTGAGGGGCCGCGTGAAGCGCCTGATGAGTAGCCGGGCGGGCGCCGAAGAAGCCGGCGACGGGGGCGCGTGATACGGGCATCGAGTACGCGTGAACAACCCCCATCCAGGGGTTCTGGCCGGTAGGGGGAAGGGAAGGCGGACACGGGCGGCGGCGCGGCGGCATGGGAGACACGGCGGCAGCGGCGGTGGGGTGTGGCAGCGGCGGCGTGGTGCGGCGGCGGCGGCGTCGATGGAGATTGCGGCGGCGGCGGCAGGGTTTAGGGTTAGGATCGTAGGTATGATACCATGTCGAGAGAGATTACTTTGGCATGCAACTCGACGTATTGATCGGTGCATAACGCACATATATATGGGTGTACAAAATGGGCCTCGACCCCAATACAATGACTAGGAGCTGGGCCAAGGTATACAATATACATGCACAACCATATATTCAACACAAACCTTGTGTTGTCAAGCTTTATACAAATGAAATATTTTGAAGATAAATGAAACAGGAATACAAAAGATCATACTTGATTTCAACAATATTTGTAGTAGCAGCCTTCTTTTATCATAAATATTTTAAACATGTTTTTTGATAAAAAAAATCCTAAACATGTTTATGGTACAACACTTTTTGACAAATGTATCCATCTATCATTACCAAACTTAAGACCTCAAAACAAGGTTTTTCTAATAGAAATAAGATCTGAATTTCGTAATTTGAGAATAGAAAATTGCAAGAGAAAGAAGCCGGAAACTTACAAACCTACAGTCGCCGGTAGCTGGAGGTGCAGTACTACGGAGAGTCGGAGACTGCCGGAGCAGCGGAGCAGGCCGTGCTCATGGTGGTGATTCCGGGCAGCGGCGACCTCGGCGGTTGGTGGGCAGCATGGGCATCCATGCATGATGTGCTCCACTGCTCCTCCCCACGGCGTAGTGCCCAATTGGCCATTGGAGATTATAATACACAGGAGAATGCTAATTTTATGGTTTAATAAGTTTTCCTACTTTGTGCTTCTGCTGCAACACGAGTCCCCTTTCATATAGATTTGGTAGCTTTCTGCTGTAACAAAGTTCACTGTGCATGTTGTGTTTGCTATTTGGATATTTGGCCCCGTCGATTATGCTGTGTTCCCCGCAAAATAAAAGGAAGGAAAAATTATGAATAACTGCTTATTTCACACTCAACTTAATTTATCAATGTCAAGACTATACCAATGTTGATTTTATTTTGGTTTTTGATTTTTTTAAGGATAGAAAGGTTGACTAATGTTGACCTGATTTCACACATTTCATAAGAAAACTCTACAAATGTTCACAAAAATCATTATGTTAAGTGACATATGCCTTACCCTTAAGAGGTAATTATGGTCTGAATTAATTATTTTACTGTTCCTTAAATAATGTTCGTTACTATGTTTAGTTGATGATACTTCTAAGCTATCCGAAATGCAAAATGACTATTCAAAACTAAATTAGCGTTCAAGTTAAAAGGTATTATGAAGTTCAGAATTTAATATAGCCGGTTTCCTAGTACAGCGTTCAAGTCTGACCAAGCACCATAGTTTAGGGCTCAAAATGGAATTTTTTTCCTTTTTAATATTGCTATATATTGAAATACCTAGGCGCGCAATTGGAATTTGGATAAGTTCTTCCAACAAAAGATCTCCCAACTGTCGAAAATGTACACTACTAGGGAAAAGCCTAGCAGTAGCGCAGGCATTTGGTGTATCAGGAGCGCGGGGTCCCGCGCTACTGATACGGCGCTACAGCTAATATGTATCAGTAGCACGTGTTGCCCGGCGCTACTGCTATACATGGCTAGCAGCAGCGATCTTTAGTTCAACGCGCTACTGCTAATAGCTGCAGCGCTTTTAGCTTGGGCGCGCTACTGGTCAGTAGTCATAATCACAACTCCTCCTCATCATCAACTCTAACACGTTCTACCACATAATAACACATTGTACCTAGGACCTACTTCTCTCTCATAGGACCTACTAGGTTTTCTCTTAGGTAAAATAGCATAAAACAAGATAGGCCCTGACTCTCCATTATGGAGAATGGAGATTATCCTGTTTTCAATTCTTGCCCTTCGCCTAATGTTTCCAAGTAGCTCCCTACGAGTGACCATACATTTTTTCCAATCTTTGATTTTCATGTCTTCATTGGTTTTAGAAATCTGATATGAACAGGAGTGATTCGTAGGATGACCTGGCTGTATATTCAAAACATCAAGGCGACCTTTCTGAAACATCAGATGAGGCACACACTCCTGCGGGATTATCTGTTGAAAAACATAGTAATAACTTCGTAGTTAGCAATGTAGTTCAGTTTTAGAAGAATTTATGCAAAAGATGCGCAAATGTCATAATACTAAAAATCTTACCATGACATCTCCATCGATGTTAGGATAGTTCAACACATGCACTAGTGGCACATATTGACCATAATGTGGAGGAGTTTGATAATAGGTATTGTAATTATCAAGACCAATACAAAATGCGACCAGAGGATTTTTCTCCAGATAAGTTAACTCAGAGCCATCGGTGCAGTAGGTTCTGTCTACCATCTTCCGCACATTGTTTGAAGAACACAAATAAGCTATCAATGGAAATTAATAAGCTGTCAACTATTTTGAAATAAACAATATAAATTAGTAATAACTATGTTTGAGAAACTCACATAGCTGTAGAATTGGAGGCGTATCAACAAGGACCCGAATGTCCATATTGTCTTGCTCGATGTCAGGATCACCAAGATCCATGGCGACAAGCATATCCTCATAAAACCATACATCTTGCAAAGTGCTTCCCAATTTGTGCAACCAAAACGGGTTACGCTATGAGAATTGTACAGATTTACTTCAAAATCCATACCATGATGGGTCCTTAGGTGAATTTTTTTTGTTTCAAAACTTTCATGGTCTCCAAAACCCATCCTTTACAAGACATAGCGTCTTGCATGGCATGGGATAAGCTAGTCGAATTGTAAAAGATGAAAATTACACGTTGAAATAGTTGAAGTCATACTTAATTACGAAAAAAACACTTATCGTTGTTGCGTAACCTGCAAACATGACCGGCCACTTGGGCAAGAACATATCCTACTTGAGCAACACAAGATATACATGTTTTTATCTACATCATATGAGCATTCCACTACTAGGAAAAGGCATACTAATGGCGCACCGGTTTTTCCTACTAATGGCGCATCACCGGTGCGCCATTAGTAGCACGCCACTAGTAATTTTTACTAATGGCGCACCACTGGTGTGCCATTAGTATCTGGTATACTAATGGCGCACCAGCTAGTGCGCCATTAGTATGTAACAGCATGCACCATTAGTGTGCCTCCCGGAGGGCCATACGTAATTATGGCTTTGTCATACTAATGGCGCATTCTTTGTTGATGCGCCATTAGTATCCTTTGGCATACTAATGGCGCACCTGGTGGTGATGCGCCATTAGTATGAATATTTGTTTTTTTTCCTTTTCTGATTTTTGCGCAGGTTATAAAATATATTATTAGACAGAATATAGACAGCAACATCAGATTCATCGAATACAATAGAAGATTAGTCTCCGAATACAATTCATCATATTAGTCTCTAAATTCAAAAGACCGAACAAAGATAAAACATTACAAGTCTCAAGACCGTGAGTATCGGGTTTGTCGGAAGTAATACTAATCCTAACAAGTCCTACTAATCATCATCATACAACTTCTACTCGTTATTCATAACAAGTCATACGATCATCATCTTGATAGTCTTTGAACCAACCCTACTTAATTGTTCATCAGCACATGATCATCAGTATTAGGCAGGACCTAAATACTCTATTTAAGCTAAAATAGCATAAAACAATATAGACCCTGACTCTCCATTATGGAGAATGGAGAACATCCTGTCTCCAATTCTTGCGCTTCGCTTCCTTTTGCTTCCAAGAAGCTCCTTACGATTGTCCATACATTTTTTCCATCCTTTGATTTTCATGTCTCCACTTCTTTTAGAAATCTCGTATGGACAGTTGAGATTCGTAGGACGACCTGGCTGTATGTTCGAAACATTAACACTACCTTTCAGATACATCATATGAGGCACACAATTCTCTTGGATTATCTATTGAAAAACATAGTAATAACTTCATAGTTAGCAATGATGTACTAGTTTTAGAAGTATGCAAAAGATGCACGGATGTCGTAATAGTAAAAATCTTACCAGGGTATCTCCATGGTAGTTACCGTAGTTGAACACATGCACTAGTGGCACGTATTTACCATAATGTTGAGGAGTTTGTTTGTGGATAATGTAATTTTCAATGTCAGTACAAAATCCGACCAGATGATTTTTCTCCTTGTAAGTTGTTAATTCGGAGCCATCGGTGTAGTGGGTTTTGTCTACCATCTCCTGCACATTCTTTGAACAATAAAAATAAGCTGTCAATGGAAATAAGCTGTCAACTATTTTGAAATAAAAAATATAAATTAGCTAATAACTATGTTTGAGAAACTCACATAGCGGTAGAACTGAGGCGTATCAACAAGGACCCAAATGTCCATATTGTCTTGGTTGATGTCAGGATTACCAAGATCCATGGTGATAAGCATACCCTCATCAAAACCATACATCTTGCAAAATGCTTCCCAATTTTTGCAACCAAAATGGGTTACGCTCTCAGAATTATATAGATTTACTTTAAAGTCCACATCGTGATGAGTCCTTAGGTGAATTTTCTTTGTTTCAGAAATTTCATGGTCTTCAAAATCCATCCTCTCCAAGACATAGCGTCTTGCATGGCATGGGATAAGCTATACTCGAATTGTAAAATATGAAAATTACACGTTGAAATAGTTGAAGTCATGCTTAATTATGAAAATAACACTTGTCGTCGTTGTGTACCGTTTCAACTTCAAAGGTCTCCTCGAGCTTAATGCTGAAGCGCCGATCATCATCCAGGTGAGGCATTGTAACACCCCGGATGTAACTTTCCCAATTTGTACTCCAACTCTTACCGTTTTCGGCGTTAAGTTATTTTATTTTCTCGGGTTCGGGTCTTTGTCTCCGTGTGTTGTTTCGTTGTCATGCATCTCATATCATGTCATCATGTGCATTACATTTGCATACGTGTTCATCTCATGCATTCGAGCATTTTTCCCGTAGTCCGTTTTGCATTCCGGCGCTTCCTTCTCCTCCGGTGGTCATTTCTACCTTTCTTTCGTGTGTGGGGATTAAACATTTCCGGATTGGACCGAGACTTGCCAAGCGGCCTTGGTTTACTACCGGTAGACTGCCTGTCAAGTTTCGTATCATTTGGACTTCGTTTGATACTCCAACGGTTAACCGAGGGACCGAAAAGGCCTCGTGTGTGTTGCAGCCCAACACCCCTCCATTTTGGCCCAAAACCCACCTAGATCTACGTGCCTCGCCGGCCCCGCCTCGATCTACGTGCCTCGGGTCAAAACCCTAGATCTGGGAGGTTGATTTTTCCTCTAAGTCCCATAAATCCCAGATCCAGGTGCTCATGTTCACGGTCTCGTAACTTTGCATCCGTAGCTCCGATTGATGCATATAGCATATCAAAATGTTCATCTCAGAGAGTACATCATTTCATTCCATTGCATCATTTTCATTTGAGTTCATCTTGATTCCCGAAATGCTGTTATAAGATGGCTACTTGAGATAATTGTCAGATCTGCTACTCCATTTAGGTTTTTGTCATTTTTGCCATGATTATTGTGTGCATGATATGCCCTGATGCTCTACATATATTTTGTTAAGGGTTTTGCCATCTTTCCAGAGGTGCAACCCATATATTTTTGTGATGTGTGTGGTGTCTAGTGCAAGCTTGCAAAGTGGTGCACTTGTTAGTGCTGATTTCAGGGACTTAGCATTTCCATTAAGTCCTTGATCTGTTTATCTCATATTGCCATATGTTCATGTTGTTTCGTAGTGATCCGTGCCTCTTTTGAGGATGATCAGTAAGGATGTTTTGTTAATCTTGTGCTCTATCCATCCATGTCTTTGTTTGCAATTATGGAGCACCCTAGCTTGAGTCAATCGAGATCTACTTTTGCTACTTTGTGAATCTGGGCAGATTGTCAACTTGTTTGCAATTTTGCCGATGATGTTGTAGTTGATCCGTGCATGCTATGCAATTGTTCTTGCCATTTCTAGCTTGAATTTTGTGTGTTCTTAATGGATGTATGCTTAGATTTTCATGACTTGCTCCGTATTGAGTGCATCAAGCTCGTAAACATGCCTACTTGAGTTATGTTTCAGCATGTGCCAGTTTTCACTAAGTCCGAAAACTGATTATGTTTTTGCTATGTTCACATGCGCGTAATTGTATTTTATGATCCCTTTTGGCTCAAGGTCACTAAGGGACTTTTGTTAAGCTCTTTGAGTAGCTCCATGCCATGCTTTACTTTGCCATGTTCAGGTCCTGTAGCACGTAGTTTTGTTGCTCCGAAGAGTGCTACCTGATCTGAAATTCCAGACAAGTGTTAATTTCACTAAGTCTGATATCTGTTTGCCATATGCATTTTTGCCATGCTTGTTTGAACCTGTTAATGGATGAATTGGCCGTAGCTCAGTGCTAGACTTTTGTTAAGCATCTTGAATGGATCCCTGCCATATATTTTTTTGTCATGTTTGGGTGCTGTAGCATGTTCATCTCATTGCATTTAGATGACTACTTGCTGTAAATCGCAGAACGTGGCCATATTTGAATCGCTTGCCATTTCCAAACCGTAACTCCGATTCCGGCGTTCTTTATATCGTTTTCAAGCGATTTCATCTCATATTTCCAGTGGCACACCTGGATTTCCATGTTGAAGCTAGGTTCTTGCATTTCCTGTCATATCTTGCATTTTGAATCCCGCATCGCATCCCGCATAGCATATCATCATTGCATCATATTGTTTGATCCTTGCACGTGGTTGATTGTGTCCTTGTTGCTTGTTTGTCTTGTTTGGGTAGAGCCGGGAGACGAGTTCGCTAACGAGGAGCCCGTTGAGTTTGCTTTCGAGGATCCAGTCAACTCTGACAACTGTGCAGGCAAGATAATCATACCCTCGAAATCACTACTATCTTTGCTATGCTAGTTTGCTCTCTCTTTTGCTATGCCAATTCTATGATGCCTAACACTTGATTTCAAGCCTCCCAAATTGCCATGTCAAACCTCTAACCCACCATGTCCTAGCAAACCGTTGATTGGCTATGTTACCGCTTTGCTCAGCCCCTCTTATAGCGTTGTTAGTTGCAGGTGAAGATCGGAGGCCGTTCCTTGTTGGAACATTTATTTACTTGTTGGGATATCATTATATTATCTTGTTATCTTAATGCATCTATATACTTGGTAAAGGGTGGAAGGCTCGGCCTCTCGCCTAGTGTTTTGTTCCACTCTTGCCGCCCTAGTTTCCGTCATATCGGTGTTATGTTCCCGGATTTTGCGTTCCGTACGCGGTTGGGTTATAATGGGAACCCCTTGATAGTTCGCCTTGATTAAAGCTTTTTCAGCAATGCCCAACCTTGGTTTTACCATTTGCCACCTAGCCTCTTTTCCCTTGGGTTCTGCAGAGTTAAGGGTCATCATTATTTTAACCCCCCCGGGCCAGTGCTCCTCTGAGTGTTGGTCCGAACCAGGCAGCCTGCGGGGCCACCTCGGGGAAACTCGAGGGTTGGTTTTACTCGTAGCTTGACCTATCTGAGTGTGCCCTGAGAACGAGATATGTGCAGCTCCTATCGGGATTTGTCGGCACATTCGGGCGGTGTTGCTGGTCTTGTTTTAACCTGTCGAAGTGTCTTGAAGAACCAAGATACCGAGTCTGATCGGAATGTCTTGGGAGGAGGTCTATTCCTTCGTTGACCGTGAGAGCTTGTCATGGGCTAAGTTGGGACTCCCCTGCAGGGATTTGAACTTTCGAAAGCCGTGCCCGCGGTTATGGGCAGATGGGAATTTGTTAATGTCCGGTTGTAGATAACTTGCACCTTAACTTAGTTAAAATGAATCAACTGAGTGTGTTACCGTGATGGCCTCTTCTCGGCAGAGTCCGGGAAGTGGACACGGTGTTGGAGTAATGTCCGCGCAGGTTGTTCTCTAGTTTCTCGCTCGCGTTTTGCCTCTTCTTCTCGCTCTCTTTTGCGTATAAGTTAGCCACCATACTTGCTAGTCGCTTGCTGCAGCTCCACTTATATTTACCCTGCCTCACCTATAAGCTTAAATAGTCTTGATCGCGAGGGTGCGAGATTGCTGAGTCCCTGTGGCTCACAGATTACTATTACACCAGATGCAGGGCCTGATGATTCCGCTCCAGGAGACGCGTTTGAGCTCAAGTGGGAGTTTGACGAAGACTCTCAACGTTACTATGTTTCCTTTCCTGATGATCAATAGTGGTGCCCAGTTGAGGGTGATCGGGACCGTGTCGCTTGTTGGGTTATCTTTTATTTTGGCGCCGTAGTCGGGCCATGAGTGTTTGGATGATGTAATGTTATTTATGTACTTGATTGACGTGGCGAGTGTAAGCCAACTATGTTATCTCCCCTTTATGATTTATATTACATGGGATGTTGTGAAGATTGCCTAACTTGCGACATATGCCTTCAATGCGATTATGCCTCTAAGTCGTGCCTCGACACGTGGGAGATATAGTCGCATCGAGGGTGTTACAGGCATGTCGTACAGACCTCGATTGTCGTGGCACCAGTCGCACTCCGCCGGGAGACTTTCGTCGTCCGATGATGATGACGACATATCCTGGGACAGCTCCCAGAATTGCTTGTCGCCCGAACCACCAGCCTCATCGTTGTGGGCCATGTTTCGCTCTAAATAGGAAAAAAGTTTGGTCAAAAAGTTGGTTATTGTCAAGGAACAAGATCATGGTCTCATCATTTAGGGTTTGTCGACACCGAGGCACCCTAAAAGCCTAAGCTTTCATCATTTAGGGTTTGTCGACGCCGAGGCACCCTAAAAGCCTAAGCGTACATCATTTAGGTTCTCATCGACACCGAGGCATCCGGGGCAGCCAGGTTAAGTTTTCATCATTTAGGGTTTATCGATGCCGAGGCACCCTAGGTTGGGCCTAATCACTTGGCACTAATCACTTGGCTCTATTGCCACCTATGGTTTAATGCAGCAAGAATGGCGGGGCAGTTGATTCTACTTAACTAAGTACTAAGATACCCCGGCCCATGCATTAGTCGCAAGTACCCCATATGTCCTATTTTTAGCAAAGTCATGCTAAAATTCACGGAAAATTTCAGCATGACCTTTGCTGAAAATAGGACATATGGAGTACCCGAATTTGCCGGAACGGAAGTTAATCGACATTCCGGCAAACTCAAGGGCCTCTCGGGGTACCTGCAAATTCATCACGACACAATGGTGGGAGACAAAACCCAGCCACAGACCATATGGTCCTCTGCTTTCATATGGACAAAAATCAGCTCAACTTATGTGAGCTTCCATTCCAGATATAATATGTCTCCCAACAAAAAATCATCAATAGTTTAGCAAGTCTGTACAAACATAGAAAGAATGACAAATGTATTTTACAGATCATGGCATTGTTTTTACTATATGCACCATGGCAAATTTCTTTTCTTTTTGCAACATGGAAAATTTCTTTTGCACCGGGCCATGGCAAATATAGTCTATGCATCATGAAAATTATAGTGTATGGATCATGGCATTTTTTATGCTACATTTTTATTCTATTGATCATGCCAGGAAATTATAGTCTATGCATTCTTTTAATCTCTGGATCATGATCTAACAAAATTGCCATCTCCCATGGCAAATATAGCCTATGCATCATGAATTTATACTGTATGGATCATGGCATTTTTTTGTCTATAGGATTATTGTTTGTGTGCATACATGCAGAGTATCAGCTCAGAGGTCTCTGTTTAACAGTGATAAGTCAACAACAAGGAACATCAAGCTTATAATAAAATCTCTTAGAACCTTATGAGAGTATGTACATATACAGATTTTGTTTACTAGCTTGGCACATGTCAAGTCTCACTTGCAGGTGCACATTTTTTTTTCTTTCAAAGCACACCTCTTTGTTTCAGCTATCTATATATCTTGTTCTATGTTGCATTTTTAATTCCTGATGTTAACAAGAGTGTTTGTCAAAAGGAAAAACAAAGTTCATGGCAGTGTAGCTAGCTTCTCATGCATCCCTCTTATCATCTAGCTAGCTAACACTTGAATCCATGATGCTTCCAGACTTGAGCATTGAGAGTTTCAGACTAGAACTCACCTCGATGGACGCGGTCGCAGACGAGGTCGTAGACGGCGGCGGAGCAGAGACAAGGTCACAGACACGGTCGTGGTGCTCTAGTGGACGCGGTTGCATCAATCGTTTGAATTGGCATTCAATCAAACACCTCACAGGCAAGAACAGAAGGTGGAGACAGAGAAGATAGGGGATCGAGCAGAGAGGGAGAGGGCAAGGAGGGAGGAGCAGAGAGGGGAGTCTAGGGGGAGGGAGCTTACGCGCGGAGGAGGACGGGCGAAGGAGGAGGGGGCTTACGGGCGGCGGCGAGACGGTTGCGGGTCGGCGGCGGTCGTCGTCCTGCACCCCGTGCGGTCGGCGGCGGCGGGATGGTTGGGGGCCGCGGCGGCTTGCTGTCCGGTGGGCGGCGGAGGAGCTGCAGTGGTGGGGGCGCGGGGGCGCTGGGGCGGCGGCCCACGTAAGGGCGGCGGCGTCATGGGTCGTCGGGGTAGCGGCGCGCAGGGGCTGAGAGATGTGAGATGGGATCGGCCGGGGATTGGGGCCGAGATTTTAGTCGGGGGAGTTATAGCAATGGCGCACCACCTAGTGGTGCGCCATAAGTAAGTTTTTTTTTCTGATAGCAATGGCGCACCCTCCTCTGGTGCGCCATTAGTAACTTTTTTTTTCTGACAGCAATGGCGCACCCTCCTCTGGTGCGCCATTAGTAACATTTTTTTTCATTATTTCTTGTTGCATCTAATAATTTGTTTTTTTTACCAAATTTGTTATTTTCATGAGGACTAGAACAGAAGATATCATCAAATATCATCAATTTTTTTTTGAAAATATCATCAAATTTGTTTTTTTATTTTTAATTGAAAATATCATCAAATTTGTTATTTGAAGATATCATCAAATTTCTTATTTCAAAATATCATCAAATTTGTTATTTAAAAATATCTTCAAAAAGTGGGGGAGGGTGCGGGTGTCGGCGGCGGCGGTGGAGCGGGCCGGGGGAAGGTGCGGGGTGTCGTCAGCGGCGGTGGAGCGGGGGAGGGTGCGGTGGGTCGTCGGCGGCGGTGGAGCGGGGGGGTTCGGGGGGTGCTCGGCGGCGAGGGGGATCTGGCGAGGGGGATAGCTATCGAGAGGGAGGGGGATCGAGATCGAGTGTCCTCATGAATATTCAATATTTTTTCATATTGAATACAATCGATCTTCTGTAGGCCCGAGAAATATTTTTTCATATTGAATACAAAAATATTCATGATATCAAAAAGTGCCCGAGAAATGAAGGCTACAATTTAAATACAATCAATCTTAGCTAGCTATCTGTTCACAATCTTCTTGCCCTTCTTTTTCGCAAATGGAGTTCTTCTGTGGAACGGACGTCCTTTAGGTAGGGTGGTCCTGCTTCTTCTTGTGGTGTATGCTGCTACTTCATCGTCATCGTCATGTTCGATCTTCGGGTCGCTGTACTTGTCGAAGTCTTGCTCATTGGCTACTCCATCCATTCTGATGATCTTCCTTTTGCCTCTCCTCACGACAACATGACTGGGCTTTGACGGATCGGTAATGAAGAAGCATTGGTCCACTTGTGAAGCCAGTACCCATGGCTCATTTTTCGCGGCGACGTTTGCGCCCGCGGTCTTGGATTTTGCTTCGGGTATAACCATGGTGGTGAAATACCGGTCTTCTTTTAGGACGCTCTTGGCCCATCTGACACGGAACATCAGGACCTTCTCTCCAGCGTAGCTCAGCTCCCAGATCTCCTCGATCCTTCCGTAGTATCTGTCCTTGTCGTTACCGGTGTAGGATTCCATCGTTACCCCGGAGTTCTGATAACCATCGCTCTTCATGTCTTTGTCCTCGATGTAGAATGTGTAGCCGTTGATATTGTACGCCTCATAGGTCATCAGGTTGTGCTCGGCGCCCTATGACAAGGCGAATATGAGTTGTTCTTCCGCGGAAGAATCCTCATGTAAAGGGTACGACAGAAGCTTCTGCTTGAACCAACGCGTGAAACATGAGTTGTGCTCTTTGAGTATATCTCCGTCCGTCCTCTGTTGGCCTCGGTCATTGTACGTCTTCTTAATAAGGGTTTTGTGCTGTACCACCGAAGGATCGACCACGTCTATGTGTTATAGCGCGACTAGGTTTGCTCTTTCAAAGTCGGCGAGTCGACCCTCGAAGTCGACATGCATTTCGCGACGACCCTCATGGTGACCCCATCCAGCGAGCCTGCCGAGGTGCCTGTTGACGGGCAGACCAACGGGGTTCTCGATGCCTAGATAATTCATGCAGTAGGAGATGCACTCTTCGGTCAGAAAGCCCCTGGCTATGCTTCCCTCTGGACGTGACATGTTGTGAATGTATCCTTTGATGACACCATTCATCCTTTCGAACGGCATCATGCTGTGTAGGAACGTCGGCCCGAGTTGGATGATATCGTCCATGATATGGACCAGCAGATGCACCATAACGTCGAAGAATGCGGACGGGAAGTACATCTCAAGCTCGCATAGTATCACCACGATCTCTTCCTATAGCCTTCTGAGTTGCCTCACGCCAACAGACTTCCGAGAGATGATGTCGAAAAAGTTGCATAGGCCAAATAGGGTTTCACGGACATGCGCGTCCATGATCCCACGGATTGCAACTGGAAGTATCTGCGTCATCAGCACGTGACAGTCGTGAGACTTCATCCCGCTGAACTTCTACTTCGCTGGGTCTAGGTATCTGCTTATCTTCCCCGCGTAACCGTAAGGAAGTTTTACTCCTACAAGGCAGGTGAAAAACTGCTCGATCTCCTCCTGACTTAGAGTGAAGCATGCGGGAGGGTAGTCATTTCCGGTCTTCTTGGCCTTCTTGCCTTTGCGACGACTTTCCGTGTCCTGCTTCGCCTCATCATCATCATCATCATCATCATGATCATCATATATAGCGTGAAGCTCCTGCCTGATGCCCATTGATTTCAAGTCTGCCCTTGCTTTCGGCCCATCTTTGGTCCTCTCTGGCATGTTGAGCAGGGTACCAAGCAGACTCTCGCACACGTTCTTCGTGATATGCATGACATCAAGGCTGTGAGGCACACGGTGGATCTTTCAGTACGGCAAGTCCCAGAAAACAGACCTCGTTTTCCATACCTTCAGCAGCGGCTCAGGCGCCTTTCGCTTCTTTCCTGGCTCTGGCGCCTTTTGCTTGTTTCCCGGCAGTGGGCAGTCTTTCCAATTTTTCAACAGCTCGTCTATTTCCTCGCCGCTCCTCGTACGCGGGCGTCCTCGGGGTTCGGTTTCACCATCGAACAGATCCTTACATTTTCTCCACGGGTCATCGTCGCGAAGCCACCTTCGATGTCCCATGAACACGGTTTTCGAAGACCCGGGATCTCTATCTAGCTGGCGATACGTTGTGTCATCCATGCACCTGACGCATCCAGAAAATCCGTGGACCACCTGCCCCGCGACATATCCGGAACCGAGATAGTCGTGCACCGTCGTGAGAAGTGCGGCTCTCATAGGGAAATATTCTTTCTCTGCGGCGTCCCACATATTGGCTGGCGTTTTCCACAGCGTGTCTAGCTCCTCCTTCAGCAGCCCCAGATACAGATTGATGTCGTTCCCTGGTTGTTTCGGCCCTTCAATTAGCATACTCATGTGAATGTACTTCCTCTTCATGCACAACCAGGGGGGAAGGTTGTACATCCACACAAACACAGGCCAGGTGCTATGTGTGCTTCTCTGGCTGCCAAACGGATTGACTCCATCGGTGCTCGCACCCAGCACGATGTTCCTTGGATCCTTCCCAGATTCTGGGTATTCGAAGTTCAACGCTTGCCACTGGCTCGCATCCTTAGGGTGACTCAGCATCTTGTCTTTTTTATTTATCTCTGGATCATTTCCGTCATCTTCCCGCTTCTTCTCCTCCCTATCCGCGTGCCAACGCAGGAGTTTTGCTACCTTAGGGTCCGCGAAATACCACTGCAGACGAGGAGTGATCGGAAAGTACCACACCGATTTTCGAGGAGCTTTCTTCCTCTTCTTGTATCGAGTGACGCCGCACACTGGACATACGGTAGACTCCGCGTGCTCGTCCCGATAAATGATACAATTGTTCATGCACACATGGTATTTCACGTGCGGTAAATCCAGAGGACACACGATTTTCTTCGCCTCCTCGAAACTGGTCGGGCACTTGTTCCCCTTGGGAAGACGTTCGTATCAGAATGACATGTTCTCGTCGAAGCATGCGTCGGTCATTTTGTGTTTTACCTTCATCTCCAGAGCCATGAGCGTTACTTTCAGGCGGGTATCCTCGGGCCTGCATCCTTCATACAATGGAGTAACCGCGTCTATCTCCAGTTGATCCAGCTTGGCTTTCTCTCGGGCGGCAGCTCTTGCGTTATCCGTCTGCTTGAGAAGCAGCTCTTGAATATGAGGGTCCTGCACCCAGCCTCCATCGTCGTCTGCTCCGACATCTTCATCTTCATGATCATGCCCTTCGTCTTGATCTTCCTCATCATCATGTACGACATCTTCTACATGATGACTGTGTACAGCATCACCGTCGTGATCATGTCCTGGAGATTCTTCGTCTTCTCGCCCGCCCTCGCCCCGGTGGTACTTGTCTTGTTGCCCTTCCTCATTTCTTGCCCGGACCCGGCCATGGACGACTTCATAGTCATCTTCATCACCTTGCCACCGATAGCCATCCATGAAACCACGCAAGAGCAGGTGGTCCCGCACCTGCCCGGAATCCGGGTCCGCAATAAGGCTCTTCAGCTTGCATCTTCGACACGGACATCTTATCTCCGTCTCGTTCTTTTGAAGCATCTCGGCCTTCGCGGAGCTCAAAAACCTATTCACGATGCCTTCAGTCATCGTGCGGACCATGGTCGCCTGCGGAGTAGAGCAAAACGATATTTTAGAACCAAGAAAAAATTTGGCATGACCTTCCCTAAAAATAGGACCAAAAAGAATGCATAGTGCCAAAATTCTTGCCGAAACGGAAATGAATCGAAACATTCCGGCAAAATATTGGCAACTATCGCATTTCAAATACCGGTATCTTCAAACACAAACATATATGCAACACCACAAACACATGCAACACCACAAATATACATAGATCTAGCTAGGCCACAAAAAGTGCATGTGCACGTTGTTGGAGCGAGCTAGGGAGAAAAAAACTAGATCTACATCATGAAGATAGCTTTTCCCTTACTTACCTATCAAAAAAAGGTAATTTCACCACTTAATTTTGATGAATCTATGGTGCAAATGAGGTGAGGAGGAGGAGGCAGCCGAAAGCTTGGAGAAGGAGGTGGAGGGAATGAAGTGGGGAAAGTGAGTGGGTAGGTGTGGGGCTGTCCAAAATATCTTGTTGGGGTCCCAGGTTACTAATGGCACACCACAAGGAAATGCGCCATTAGTAACCCTGGTTACTAATGGCGCACCTGCAGGTGGTGCACCATTAGAAGTTTTGTAAAAAAGTAAAAAATATAAATATATATACTAATGGCGCACCGTCTAATAGTGCGCCATTACTAGTTTAAACTAGTAATGGCGCACTGTGAAACGGTGCGCCATTAGTAGTTTTGCAAAAAAAGAATAAGAAAAAAATTACAGTAATGGCGCACTCTCTGCCAGGTGCGCCATTACTAGTTAGAACTAGTAATGGCGCATTGTCTACCTGATGCGCCATTAGTATGTATGGAAAAATGGAAAAAAAAATTTAATACTAGTGGCGCACCCTGTTTCTGGTGCGCCATTAGTGTCTTCCACACTAATGGCGCATCGCCAACAGGTGCGCCATTAGTATATAGTAGTGGCACACTGCTTCCCTGGTGCGCCATTAGTATCAATCCTATCTATAGCCCTTTTCCTAGTAGTATTCAAACTTGATGGTCATTGCATTTCAATGGTTGAAAATATGAGCAAAAACATTTCAAAATATCTTATAGGACTCATATTGACAAGGAGATTTGGCTGGTCTCACCTCGAGGTCGGAGGGGGTCGGTGACGGGGACGACGGCGGGGATGATGGAGGGGCTCCTAGATTTCTGCAAAAACAAAAACCTTATAAGCTATCAACTAATCAAATGCATACGCCTTGCATAGTGGGTCCAATTTGAGCATTCAAAAGAGGAGTACTTCTCCAATTTGAGCATTCAATAAGCAAAACCAAATCGTAAAATAAATAAGTATTCAAATTAGCATGCATTCAATGAGCAAAAGTAAATCATCTCTTGCGTCCGTACATCGTCGAATATTATCACTAATACATCCCGAATAGTATCATACATATAACATCACTAATACAACTAAAACCCTAGCGAACGACAGGTATCGGCGCGGGCGGTGGACACCCATAGAGAAGGAATAATCACAGGATCATAGCTCTAGTGAGATCCCTGGAGAACCTGCCAGGTATTGGAGAACCTGCGCTCCAACGCAACCATGTAGCGACGGACGTGCGCGTCCTCCTCGCTGACACGGTGACGTACCACCTCCGCGTGGTCAAGCCTCCGCACCGTCACTGGCCCACGCGACCGCCACCAAAGAAGGTTCGGGTCAACGACGGCCTGGTTCGTCACCGAGCTGCGCCCCCCGGTAGGTAGCGCCTCCCAGTACCAGCCCGGCGGAGCGCAGTCACGGACATGGCCCATCTGATCAAGCAGGTGTCGTCCTCCGCCGAGTCGACGACGAGGATGCGGGATAGGCATCGTCGACGTCGATGCGGGAATAATTGCTTTAACTAAAAAAATAGCAACAAATGTGACATGTTCAACTAGTTCTATTAATTCAACTACTCCCTCCGTCTCATAATATAAAAACGTTTTTGACACTACACTAGTGTAAAAAAAACGTTCTTATATTTTGGGACAGAGGGAGTAGTTCTTACTAAAAATAAACTTACTATAAATAAAAATAAACCAGTTCTTACTAAAAATAAACTAGTTATGTTTATTTTTTTACAAAAAATACACTAGTTCTATTAATTCAACTAGTTCTTACTAAAAATAAACTAGTTCAACTAGTTATATTAATTTACTTACTAATTATATTAAGCACTTACTAAAAACAATAAACAAAACTACATTATACAATAGTAAAAAAACTACAGTAAAAAGAGAAAAAAAAAAGAGATGGAGGGAGGAGGGGAAGGGAGGAGGAAGGAGAGAGGAGGAGGGGGAGGAGGCCGGTGGGATCGGAAGAGGGAGGTGGCGTGGGGAGGAGGGGGAGGGGGCGGACGAAGGAGGAGGGAGGGGGCGGCCGGAGGAGGAGGAGGGAGGGGCGGTGGGAGGAGGGCTGCTGGCAGAGGAGGGAGGAGGGACGAGGGGGCGGCCGTAGGAGGAGGGAGGGGAGGACGGAGGAGGGATGAAGGGAGTACCTCGGTGGAGGAGTAGCGCGGCGGCGGCGGCGGACGACGGGTTCGGCACGGGCGAGAGTGAGTGAGAGGGAGAGGGAATGAGAGGGTCGGGCGCGTGGGGAAGGATAAGGTAAGGTAGTAGTAGCGCGGTTTCGTGAAAAGCGCTACTGCTACGGAACGTAGCAGTAGAGCTGGGTACAGACACACGCTACTGCTAAGTGGGGCTAGCCATCTGCTCCCAGTACAAACATAGCAGCAGCGTGTTTTCCTTACATGCGCTACTACTAAAATAGTAGCAGTAGCGCATTTTATTTAAACACGCTACTACTAAGTAGCAGTAGCGCACTATTTTGTCCAGCGCTACTGCTAAGATGTAGTAGTGGTAAGGCACACAACCGATATTCGTTTCCCTCTTCTGTAATGCATGTGCAAGACCGTATTACAGAGGTATTTTTTGACTCACATTACCAATTAACTCGGCTGTAGGGTGTTGAGTTTGTGTGAGACCACTCGCTCCACCACCCACACAAACAAGTGCAATGGTCAGTACACGATGCATCAACGCAAATGTTGCCAGTCGACGAGCCCCCGCATGCAGCCGCGAACCCCCGGAGACGCTGTTGCGGTGAGGCATGGGATTATGCGACCGGGATAGAGCCATGTGGGCAGCGGTACGCGGTGTGGGCGGATCTGATGGCCTCGATTGCATTGGAGGCCGCAGATGCCCCTCGGAGGTTGGTACACCAACACCCTTTAAAGGAGTAATACGGTAAGTCTTTTTAGAGAATGGATGAATGGCTGTATTTCGACCATAATGCTACATGTGTTAGAAAGAATTGATAAAAAGTAGTTCTTCCCCGTTGATAAGGTAACCAAAGATGATTTCTCTTTCCAAATCGCTCCTTTCTCTGAGTTTGTAACCCACCACATTGGGTTGATTGCGGATTTTGTACCCGGGAGCTCGCTTGCACCAATTACTTTGGGAAGATTAAAAACATGTCTCAAGTCTTAGGGAGGTTAGAAAATCACACAGGTCTCATAGCAGGCATTCTTTTAACACAATACAGACGCAAGGGCTCATACATACGCGCATACACTCACCTCCATGAATGCACACACGCACACCCTATTCCTATGAACACGACAGGAACATCTCCTCTCACTGTGAGCGTATCGTCAGAAATCATGAAATAAATCTAGAAATAATGCGAGCACCAGGACTTGGACTCTAGTGGGCTGGGAATATCACTATCCCTGTAACCATCTGACCACAGGATGGTTCGCCATAGCATGCCTGTTTATATGTTATTTCAACCTTGTTTCTGTCAACATATGTTTGCCTACCAAATATGATAATGCCATTTCAGGAATAGAGATATGAAAAAAAAAACATTCCGGTAGGTGCAGAGTGGAGAGCCCGACTCCTCCTCTGGCGCTCCCGCGGGCGGCAGGAGAGGAACCCTAGCCGCCGGCCGCCTCTCCACCTCTCTTCTACTCCTCCTCCTCCCGCCGCCGCCAGAGGGCGCGCCCGGGCGAAGCCCGGCCGGTGCCGGCGGCGGCGGGGCGTCTTCATCGCCTCGTTCGGGAGGGCTGGCGCGGGCCGGCCGACCTGGATCTGGTCACGGCGTTCTCGCGGGGCGCCGCGGCGCGGCCCCTCATCAGCGCAGGTGATGGCGCGCGGGTGTGCGGGTGGCGTGATGGGCTGCTCCTCGGTGGTGCTCGGCTGGTGTGGTGACGGCGGCGGCTCGATCCAGATCCGGTTGGGGCGGGCTGCGGGCGGTGCGGGCTGCGGGCGGCTTCCTCCGCCGTGGCAGCCGGCTGGCGGAGGGGGTGGCGCAGCAGTGGCGGCCTCGGCCTTCCCCTCCTCTTCTTCAGCTCCGGGGGGAGGTGGTGGGGTGGGCCGGGGGTCGGGGATGGCTGCCGGCGCCCCAGCCAAAGCTGACCTCGCGGCGGTGCTGGCCGCGTTCGCCAACGCTTTGGGGTCGGCCGACGGCTCGTGGTTCCGGTGGTGCGTGCCCGGCGGCTCCGGCGCTTAGAGTTCGTCGGGCGACGCGGGTTGGGCAGCGGCCGGGCGTGGCCGCTGCTCTGGCCGTGGGCGGCGGCGTGGGAAGGTCCAGGGTGGCCTCCTGGTGTCGTGGCGGCTTCACGGTGGCTCGACGGTTCTGCCCGCGTCAGCGGCCGGCTTCTCCGGCGTCGGCTCGACTGCGTGCGGACCGTCTCAACCTTCGCTCCATCTCCTCGTTGCCCAGCTGCTATTCTCATCAGAGGGTTGGTCCTCTCCCAGCTGCGGTCCACCGCTCGTCTCGCGCCCGATGCTGCAGGACCGAGCTCGTCTCGCATACGGTGCAGCAGGACCGAGTTCGTCTCGCGCACGGTGCAGCAGGACTGACTTCGTCCCCCTCTCGGTGCTGCAGGACTGAGCTCGTCTCGCGCTCGGGGCAGCAGGACGGGTCTGTGGATGCCAGTTCTGGCCGGCCTATTGGGTCTCGACACTGGGGTTGCCCAGGGGTGCGAAAGGTGGGACCTTTCCGCTCGTCTCTTTCGTTGGGGTGGCAACGGGTCTTGGGTGTGGTGGTGTCAAGGTCTTGGATGCCGGGGCGGCGGCCCTGGTGGTGGTAGAGCGGTGCTCTTGGGCGGAGCCTGTGCCTTGGCGTTGCCTGGTCACCATGGTCGTGTGGGCAGCGTGGTTGCCGGGGTGTGGCGTTCAGTGGCGGTGAGTGTTGGCCGAGGTGAAAACCTGTTCTATCTTCGGATGGACCGGCAGCGGCGAAGATCGTTTCCTTCTTGAAGGCGTCGTCGCGGCTCTCATTGCCCGTCATGCGGCTCCAGGGGAAACTCTAATCTTTGGGTTCGGCGGCGGCGGCGCTCTGGTGTCGTACCCTTCTTGAAGGCGCCGGCTTGGAGCACATGGTTCGTCATATGTAGCTTCATCTCTTCGTGGTGGTAGTGCTAGGGATGGTGTTGCTTCGCACAACGTCTATGTATCTTGCCCTGGGTGTGTGCATGTGTTGCAGTGGCGTGTGTTTGTACTGGGTGCTTAATGTTTGATACTTTATATATAAAATGGGGCGAAAGCCTTTTTCAGTAATAAAGATATGAAAACCCAAACCTCAATCGTTTGTTATATGTTAGTCTACAAAAAGATACACGTCCAAGATGCCAAACGTATATTTTCATCGTGCTGTGTGCGTGGTACCGTAGTGTAAACTCAGGAGATTAAGTACGTGCGTGCGTGCGGGTAGCCTTGATTTAGTACTGTGAAAAGAGGCAAGACTTGGCGTGGTTCGTGGCCTGGTCATGGCATCATGCTCATGCCTCGACAGAGTTATGCTCCTTGTACGAGCCTACACAGGTGGCGTGTCACTGGTGCCAACGCTCAGAATATTCGTACTAGGCTGACATACGTCAGATCTCCGTGGATCTCTCACGTAGTTCCTTCATTCCGTAATGTAGTGCCTATAAATTTTTATAAAAATCAAACATTATAAATTTTGATCATATTTATAGAGAAAAATAGGCACATCTAGAATATCAAATGCACATCATTGAATACATAGTGAGTTGTATTTTCAGATTGTACATGTTTGGTATTGTAGATGTAGACATTTTTCTCTATACACTTGTTCAAAGCTCACAAAATTTGAGTTTCAGAAAAATATATAGACACTACATTGTAGAATGGAGGAAGTATAATTGGAATATTCGTACTAGGCTGACGTATGTCATCAGATGTCCCTGTGTCTCTCTCTCATATGATTGGAATATTCGTACTATGCTGGCATACGACAGATCTCTCTCTCTTATGATTGGAATATTCGTACTAGGCTAATGTATGTCAGATGTCCCTCGGTCTCTCTCTCTCTCGCATGATTGGACTATTCGTACTAGGCTAACGTAGGTCAGATGTCCCTGGGTCTCTCTAGTATGAATGCAGGCTACGCGCATTCTTTGCCATCCCCGAAGATACCCACCTCCAGAGGAAGAGCCTAAACCCCAGCCGCCGGAACCGCTGTACACCGCCAACCTCGGCTCCCTCTACCACGCGGGACGGCGTGAAACCAGCATAAAAATTATGGAAATTCGCAAGGGCACTGCACGCCAGATGCGGGGATACTCACACGCACCTATCATGTCTTGCCCGGCCGCTCAAATGTTCTGTTAAAGACCAAGTCATTTCTGTGATTCCAGATAGTCCACAACAAAGCACAAACTCCAATCCGAATGTATCTCGCTAAGTCTGGCTCAATCCTATTAAGCCATGTCTCAAATAACGCGTTGACAGAATTCGGTGGAGTAATATTAAAAACAATGTGGACCGTTCGCCAAAGGACTTTGGCCAACGGGCAATCAAGAAAGAGGTGTTTGATCGTCTCATCCCGATCACAGAAGCTACACCTAGTAGGTCTTGTCCAATTACGCTTTATCAAATTGTCCTTGGTTAAAATAACTTGTTTATGGACAAACCACATAAACACTTCTATTTTTAACGGAGCTTTGACATCCCAGACATTCTTGGATGTGGGAATTGAGGTCGAATTAATAACATCAATATACATTGATTTAACTGTGAATACTTCCGACCTAGTCAGTTTCCAGCGTAATTCATCAGGTTGTTGGCAAAGCTGAACCTCCATCAGTCTCCTAACTAGACGGAGCCATTCTTCCCAACGATTGCCCGAGCGACCGTCTAAACTGAATATTAAGGGGGATAGATTGAAATACCGTTGCAACGAAAACCTCACGTCGTTGAACAATACAATACAAAGACGGATATTGAATGGCCAAGGGTGTCTCGCCTAGCCAAGTATCCTCCCAGAAGCGTGTACTAGCGCCGTTTCCAATAACGAACTTTGTTCTATTAAACAAGGACTGTTTGACTTTCATCAATCCTTTCTAAAATGGCGAATCAGTCGGCCTGACTGTGACCTGGGACAAAGTTTTTGTCTGGAGGTACTTGCTGCGAAGGATCTACGCCCACATGGCATCAGTCTCAGAAGAGAGTTTCCACAGCCACTTACTAAGAAGGCATCTGTTTTTGACCTCAAGATTCTCAATACCAAGACCCCCTTGGTCCTTCGGTCTACAGATGATATCCCATTTAGTAAGTCTGTATTTTCTTTTAAGTTCATCACCCTGCCAAAAGAAACGCGATCGTCCAGTCTTTTCCTAACATCAACTGGGACCTCAAAGAACGATAAGAGAAACATAGGCATACTCGTAAGCACCGAATTAATCAAAATTAATCGGCCCCCGTAAGACATGAGCTTACCCTTCCAGCAACTCAGTTTCTTCTCAAATCGGTCCTCGATGCATTTCCATTCTCTGTTTGTCAGCCTACGATGGTGGATTGGAATAGCTAGGTACGAGAAAGGTAAATCCCCCAATTCACACCCAAACAATTTCCTATAAGCCTCTTGTTCTTCTTTGGCTCTACCAAAGCAGAACAACTCGCTCTTATGAAAGTTAATCTTTAACCCGGTCAATTGTTCAAAAAGGCATAACACCAGCTTCATATTTCTCGCCTTGGCCAAGTCATGCTCCATAAAGATGATTGTATCATCAGCGTACTGAAGGATGGATACACCTCCATCAACAAGATGAGGTACCAAGCCACCTACTTGACCATTCTCCTTAGCCCGTCCTATCAAAATTGCTAACATATCAACCACAATGTTAAACAGGATAGGGGACATCGGATCTCCTTGTCTAAGGCCTTCATGTGTCTGGAAGTAATGACCTATGTCATCATTCACTTTAATTCCCACACTTCCTTTTTGCGTAAACGATTCAACCTGCCGACGCCAGGCTTCATCGAAACCTTTCATACGCAAAGCCTGTTGGAGGAATGGCCATTTAACCTTATCGTACGCTTTCTCGAAATCCACCTTAAAAATTACTCCGTCTAATTTTTGGAATGAATTTCATGGAGCGTTTCATGAAGGACGACCACCCCTTCAAGGATGTTTCTATCCGGCATGAAAGCGGTTTGGGATTGCTGCACCACAGAATGCGCAATCTGTGTGAGCTTATTAGTCCCGACCTTGGTGAAGATTTTGAAACTCACATTAAGGAGGCAGATCGGTCTGAACTGCTCAATTCTCACCGCATCCATTTTCTTAGGAAGCAATGTGATAGTTCCAAAGTTCAAATGAAATAAGTGAAGCTGTCCAGAGAACAGATCATGAAACATAGGTAACAAATCCCCCTTAATAACGTGGCAACACTTTTTATAAAACTCGACCGGGAATCCATCCGGTTCGGGTGCCTTATTTTTTTTCATCTGTGCAATAGCATCAAACACCTCCTTCTCTGAGAAAGGCGCGACCAGAATATCATTATCGGCAGCCAATAGTTGAGGTACATCCTCAATTCTGGACTCATCGAGGGACACACAATTATCCTCCGGAGGTCCAAATAACTGCCTATAATACTCGGTAATATATGTTTTGAGATTATCATGTCCTAAAATAGTGCCCTCATCTTGTTCAAGTTGAAAGATTCGCTTCTTTCTGTGCTTACCATTAGCAATCAAATGAAAGAATTGAGTATTCGCGTCCCCTTGGACCACTTTGCGGACCTTAGCCCGTAAAGCCCACTTCAACTCCTCCTCGCGAAGAAGTTCTTTCAACCTCTTTTCCGCCTCATTCTTAACCTGAAGCTCAGCTGGCAGCAAAATCGTGGATTCGGCTTTTATGTCCAGGGCCTGAATAAGAGAAAGGAGCCTATCCTTTTCAATCTTATACACCCCACTGAGGTGCTTAGCCCAACCCCGTAAGAAACTTCTCAAATGCCTAATCTTATTCTGCCAACGCTCGACCGCAGTCCTACCTCCTGCACCCCTAGCCCACTCTCTGGCAATTAGGTCCAGGAACCCCTCGCGTTCGAGCCAGGCCATCTCGAAAGAAAAGGTGTTTTTGTTTCCCACGTGGTTCGGCTCCCCTGAGTCCACGAATAGAGGTGTGTTATCGGATACTCCTCGCGAAAGAGCTTGTACCGTAACAAGAGGAAACTTCTGTTCCCACTCCACACTCGCGAGAACTCGATCGAGTTTTTCGTAGGTCGGGTTTGGCATAGCATTAGCCCAGGTGAATTTTCTACCCGAAAGCTCAATCTCCCTCAGATCCAAGCTTTCGATAATGGTATTGAACATAAACGACCACCTGCCATCAAAGTTATCATTATTCTTCTCCTCTCTCCTCCTAATGATATTGAAATCTGTTGGGGAACGTAGCAGAAAATTAAAATTTTCTACGCATCACCAAGATCAATCTATGGAGTATTCTAGCAACGAGGGAAGGAGAGTGCATCTACATACCCTTGTAGATCGCTAAGCGGAAGCGTTCAAGAGAACGGGGTTGATGGAGTCGTACTCGTCGTGATCCAAATCACCGATGATCCTAGTGCTGAACGGACGGCACCTCCGCGTTCAACACATGTACAGCCCGGGGACGTCTCCTCCTTCTTGATCTAGCAAGGGGAGAGGAGAAGTTGAGGGAAAACTCCGACAGCATGACGGCATAGTGGTGATGGAGCTCGTCGTTCTCCGGCAGGGCTTCGCCAAGCACTACGGAGGAGGACGACGTGTTGGAGGAGGGAGAGGGCTGCGCCAGGGGAAGGGTGCGGCTGCCCTCTCTCTCCCTCACTATATATAGGGGGAAGGGAGGAGGGGAAGGCGCCCTAGGGTTCCCTAGGGGAGGGGCGGCGGCCACAGGGGAAACCCTAGATGGGTTTGGGCGCCCCCACCCCCTAGGAAACTTGCCCCCCAAGCCGGGAGGGGCGGCTGCCCTAGGGGTGGCGCTCCCGCCACTCCTGGTTACGTGATATGGGGTGGGAGGGGCGCTCGGCCCCTTAGTGGGCTGATGTGCCCTCTCCCGTTGGCCCATAAGGCCCCCCAACGCTTGCCGGGGCCTCCGAAACCCCTTTCGGACACGCTGGTCATCACCTGGTACCCCCGGAACAATTCCGGACTCCAATACCCTTCGTCCAATATACCGATCTTCACCTCCGGACCATTCCGGAGCTCCTCGTCATGTCCGTGATCACATCCGGGACTCCGAACAACCTTCGGTACATCAAAATGCATAAACTCATAATATAACTGTCATCGTAACCTTAAGCGTGCGGACCCTACGGGTTCGAGAACAATGTAGACATGACCGAGACACGTCTCCGGTCAATAACCAATAGCGGGACCTGTATGCCCATATTGGCTCCTATATATTCTACGAGGATCTTTATCGGTCAGACCGCATAACAACATACGTTGTTCCCTTTGTCATCGGTATGTTACTTGCCCGAGATTCGATCGTCAGTATCCAATACCTAGTTCAATCTCGTTACCGGCAAGTCTCTTTACTCGTTCCGTAATACATCATCTCACAACTAACATATTAGTTGTAATGCTTGCAAGGCTTATGTGATGTGTATTACCGAGAGGGCCCTGAGATACCTCTCCGACAATCGGAGTGACAAATCCTAATCTCGAAATACGCCAACCCAACATCTACCTTTGGAGACACCTGTAATGCTCCTTTATAATCACCCAGTTACGTTGTGACGTTTGGTAGCATCCAAAGTGTTCCTCCGGCAAACGGGAGTTGCATAATCTCATAGTCATAGGAACATGTATAAGTCATGAAGAAAGCAATAGCAACATACTAAACGATCGGGTGCTAAGCTAATGGAATGGGTCATGTCAATCAGATCATTCAACTAATGATGTGACCTCGTTAATCAAATAACAACTCATTGTTCATGGTCAGGAAACATAACCATCTTTGATTAATGAGCTAGTCAAGTAGAGGCATACTAGTGACACTTTGTTTGTCTATGTATTCACACATGTATTATGTTTCCGGTTAATACAATTCCAGCATGAATAATAAACATTTATCATGATTATAAGGAAATAAATAATAACTTTATTATTGCCTCTAGGGCATATTTCCTTTAGTCTCCCACTTGCACTAGAGTCAATAATCTAGATTACACTGTAATGATTCTAACACCCATGGAGCCTTGGTGTTGATCATGTTTTGCTCGTGGAAGAGGCTTAGTCAACGGGTCTGCAACATTCAGATCCGTATGTATCTTGCAAATCTCTATGTCTCCCACCTGGACTAGATCCCGATGGAGTTGAAGCGTCTCTTGATGTGTTTGGTCCTTTTGTGAAATGTGGATTCCTTTGCCAAGGCAATTGCACCAGTATTGTCACAAAAGATTTTCATTGGACCCGATGCATTAGGTATGACACCTAGATCGGATATGAACTCCTTCATCCAGACTCCTTCGTTTGCTGCTTCCGAAGCAGCTATGTACTCCGCTTCACATGTAGATCCCGCTACGACGCTTTGTTTAGAACTGCACCAACTGACAGCCCCACCGTTTAATGTAAACACGTATCCGGTTTGCGATTTAGAATCGTCCGGATCAGTGTCAAAGCTTGCATCAACGTAACCTTTTACGGTGAGCTCTTTGTCACCTCCATATACGAGAAACATATCCTTAGTCATTTTCAGGTATTTCAGGATGTTCTTGACCGCTGTCCAGTGATCCACTCCTGGATTACTTTGGTACCTCCCTGCTAAACTTATAGCAAGGCACACATCAGGTCTGGTACACAGCATTGCATACATGATAGATCCTATGGCTGATGCATAGGGAACATCTTTCATATTCTCTCTATCTTCTGCAGTGGTCGGGCATTGAGTCTTACTCAACTTCACACCTTGTAACACAGGCAGGAACCCTTTCTTTGCTTGATCCATTTTGAACTTCTTCAAAATTTTGTCAAGGTATGTGCTTTGTGAAAGTCCAATTAAGCGTCTTGATCTATCTCTATAGATCTTAATGCCTAATATGTAAGCAGCTTCACCGAGGTCTTTCATAGAAAAACTCTTATTCAAGTATCCCTTTATGCTATCCAGAAATTCTATATCATTTCCAATCAGCAATATGTCATCCACATATAATATTAGAAATGCTACAGAGCTCCCACTCACTTTCTTGTAAATACAGGCTTCTCCAAAAGTCTGTATAAAACAAAATGCTTTGATCACACTATCAAAACGTTTATTCCAACTCCGAGAGGCTTGCACCAGTCCATAAATGGATCGCTGGAGCTTGCACACTTTGTTAGCTCCCTTTGGATCGACAAAACCTTCCGGTTGCATCATATACAACTCTTCTTCCAGAAATCCATTCAGGAATGCAGTTTTGACATCCATCTGCCAAATTTCATAATCATAAAATGCGGCAATCGCTAACATGATTCGGACGGACTTAAGCATCGCTACGGGTGAGACGGTCTCATCGTAGTCAATCCCTTGAACTTGCCGAAAACCTTTTGCGACAAGTCGAGCTTTGTAGACAGTAACATTACCATCAGCGTCAGTCTTCTTCTTAAAGATCCATTTATTCTCAATTGCTTGCCGATCATCGGGCAAGTCAACCAAAGAGCATACTTTGTTCTCATACATGGATCCCATCTCAGATTTCATGGCTTCAAGCCACTTTGCGGAATCTGGGCTCACCATCGCTTCTTCATAGTTCGTAGGTTCATCATGATCTAGTAGCATGACTTCCAGAACAGGATTACCGTACCACTCTGGTGCGGATCTTACTTTGGTTGATCTACGAGGTTCAGTAGTATCTTGATCTGAAGTTTCATGATCATTATCATCGGCTTCCTCACTAACTGGTGTAGGTGTCACTGAAACAGTTTTCTGTGATGAACTACTTTCCAGTAAGGGAGCAGGTACAGTTACCTCGTCAAGTTCTACTTTCCTCCCACTCACTTCTTTCGAGAGAAACTCCTTCTCTAGAAAGGATCCATTCTTAGCAACGAATGTCTTGCCTTCGGATCTATGATAGAACGTGTACCCAACAGTTTCCTTTGGGTATCCTATGAAGACACATTTCTCCGATTTGGGTTCGAGCTTATCAGGTTGAAGCTTTTTCACATAAGCATCGCAGCCCCAAACATTAAGAAACGACAACTTTGGTTTCTTGCCAAACCACAGTTCATAAGGCGTCGTCTCAACGGATTTTGATGGTGCCCTATTTAACGTGAATGCAGCCGTCTCTAGAGCATAACCCCAAAACGATAGCGGTAAATCAGTAAGAGACATCATAGATCGCACCATATCTAGTAAAGTACGATTACGACGTTCGGACACACCATTACGCTGTGGTGTTCCAGGTGGCGTGAGTTGCGAAACTATTCCACGGTTTTTCAAATGTACACCAAACTCATAACTCAAATATTCTCCTCCACGATCAGATCGTAGAAACTTTATTTTCTTGTTACGATGATTTTCAACTTCACTCTGAAATTCTTTGAACTTTTCAAATGTTTTAGACTTATGTTTCATTAAGTAGATATATCCATATCTGCTTAAATCATCTGTGAAGGTGAGAAAATAACGATATCCGCCACGAGCCTCAATATTCAGACCACATACATCGGTATGTATGATTTCCAACAAATCTGTTGCTCTCTCCATAGTACCGGAGAATGGTGTTTTAGTCATCTTGCCCATGAGGCATGGTTCGCAAGTACCAAGTGATTCATAATCACGTGGTTCCAAAAGTCCATCAGTATGGAGTTTCTTCATGCGCTTTACACCGATATGACCTAAACGACAATGCCACAAATAAGTTGCACTTTCATTATCAACTCTGCATCTTTTGGCTTCAACATTATGAATATGTGTATTACTACTATCGAGATTCAATAAAAATAGACCACTCTTCAAGGGTGCATGACCATAAAAGATATTACTCATATAAATAGAACAACCATTATTCTCTGATTTAAATGAATAACCGTCTCGCATTAAACAAGATCCAGATATAATGTTCATGCTCAACGCTGGCACCAAATAACAATTATTTAGGTCTAATATTAATCCCGAAGGTAGATGTAGAGGTAGCGTGCCGACCGCGATCACATCGACTTTGGAACCATTTCCCACGTGCATCGTCACCTCATCCTTTGCCAGTGCCCGCTTATTCCGTAGTCCCTGTTTCGAGTTGCAAATATTAGCAACAGAACCAGTATCAAATACCCAGGTGCTACTGCGAGCTCTAGTAAGGTACACATCAATAACATGTATATCACATATACCTTTGTTCACCTTGCCATCCTTCTTATCCGCCAAATACTTGGGGCAGTTCCGCTTCCAGTGACCAGTCTGCTTGCAGTAGAAGCACTCAGTTTCAGGCTTAGGTCCAGACTTGGGTTTCTTCTCCTGAGCAGCAACTTGCTTGCCGTTCTTCTTGAAGTTCCCCTTCTTCTTCCCTTTGCCCTTTTTCTTGAAACTAGTGGTCTTGTTAACCATCAACACTTGATGCTCCTTCTTGATTTCTACCTCCGCAGCTTTCAGCATTGCGAAGAGCTCGGGAATAGTCTTGTTCATCCCTTGCATATTATAGTTCATCACGAAGCTCTTGTAGCTTGGTGGCAGTGATTGGAGAATTCTGTCAATGACGCAATCGTCCGGAAGATTAACTCCCAATTGAATCAAGTGATTATTATACCCAGACATTTTGAGTATATGCTCACTGACAGAACTGTTCTCCTCCATCTTGCAGCTATAGAACTTATTGGAGACTTCATATCTCTCAATCCGGGCATTTGCTTGAAATATTAACTTCAACTCCTGGAACATCTCATATGCTCCATGACGTTCAAAACGTCGTTGAAGTCCCGATTCTAAGCCGTAAAGCATGGCACACTGAACTATCGAGTAGTCATTAGCTTTGCTCTGCCAGACGTCCATAACATCTGGTGTAGCTCCAGCAGCAGGCCTGGCACCCAGCGGTGCTTCCAGGACGTAATTCTTCTGAGCAGCAATGAGGATAATCCTCAAGTTACGGACCCAGTCCGTGTAATTTCTACCATCATCTTTCAACTTTGCTTTCTCAAGGAACGCATTAAAATTCAACGGAACAACAGCACGAGCCATCTATCTACAATCAACATAAACAAGCAAGATACTATCAGGGACTAAGTTCATGATAAATTTAAGTTCAATTAATCATATTACTAAAGAACTCCCACTTAGATAGACATCCCTCTAATCTTCTAAGTGATTACGTGATCCAAATCAACTAAACCATAACCGATCATCACGTGAGATGGAGTAGTTTTCAATGGTGAACATCATTTATGTTGATCATATCTACTATATGATTCATGCTCGACCTTTCGGTCTCCGTGTTCCGAGGCCATATCTGCATATGCTAGGCTCGTCAAGTTTAACCTGAGTATTCTGCTTGTGCAAAAACTGGCTTGCACCCGTTGTAGATGGACGTAGAGCTTATCACACCCGATGATCACGTGGTGTCTGGGCACGACGAACTTTGGCAATGGTGCATACTCAGGGAGAACACTTCTTGATAATTTTAGTGAGAGATCATCTTATAATGCTACCGTCAATCAAAGCAAGATAAGATGCATAAAAGGATAAACATCACATGCAATCAATTTACGTGATATGATATGGCCATCATCATCTTGTGCTTGTGATCTCCATCTCCGAAGCACCGTCATGATCACCATCGTCACCGGCGCGCCACCTTGATCTCCATCGTAGCATCGTTGTCGTCTCGCCAATCTTATGCTTCCACGATTATCACTACCGTTTAGTAATAAAGTAAAGCGTTACATCGCGATTGCATTGCATACAATAAAGCGACAACCATATGGCTCCTGCCAGTTGCCGATAACTTGGTTACAAAACATGATCATCTCATACAATAAAATTCAGCATCATGCCTTGACCATATCACATCACAACATGCCCTGCAAAAACAAGTTAGACGCCCTCTACTTTGTTGTTGCAAGTTTTATGTGGCTGCTACGGGCTTAAGTAAGAACCAATCTCACCTACGCATCAGAACCACAACGATAGTTTGTCAAATAGACTCCGTTTTAACCTTCGCAAGGACCGGGCGTAGTCATACTTGGTTCAACTAAAGTTGGAGAGACAGTCGCCCGCAAGCCATCTATGTGCAAAGCACGTCGAGGGAACCGGTCTCGCGTAAGCGTACGCGTAAGGTTGGTCCGGGTCATCTCGTCCAACAATACCGCCGAACCAAAGTATGACATGCTGGTAGGCAGTATGACTTGTATCGTCCACAACTCACTTGTGTTCTACTCGTGCATATAACATCAACATAAATAACCTAGGCTCGGATGCCACTGTTGGGTTTCGTAGTAATTTCAAAAAAAATTCCTACGCACACGCAAGATCATGTGATGCATAGCAACGAGAGGGGAGAGTGTTGTCTACGTACCCAACGCAGACCGACTGCGGAAGCGCTGACACGACGTAGAGGAAGTAGTCGTACGTCTTCACGATCCAACCGATCAAGCATCGAAACTACGGCACCTCCGAGTTCGAGCACACGTTCAGCTCGATGACGATCCCCGGACTCCGATCCAGCAAAGTGTCGGGGAAGAGTTCCGTCAGCACGACGGCGTGGTGACGATCTTGATGAACTACAGCAGCAGGGCTTCGCCTAAACTCCGCTACAGTATTATCGAGGAATATGGTGGCAGGGGGCACCGCACACGGCTAAGGAATAGATCTCAATGATCAACTTGTGTGTTTCTGGGGTGCCTCTGCCTCAGTATATAAAGGAGCCAAGGGGGAGGGGGGACGCCGGCCAGGAGGAGGGCGCAGGAGGAGTCCTACTCCTTCCGGGAGTAGGACTCCCCCCCAATCCTATTCCAACTAGGATTCCCAAGGGGGAAAGAGAGAGAGGGGGGCCGGCCACCTTCTCCTAGTCCTAATAGGACTAGGGGAGGGGGGAGGTGCGCAGCCACCTTGGGCTGCCCCTTTCTCCTTTCCACTAAGGCCCATGAAGGCCCATATGGCTCCCGGGGGGTTCCGGTAACCTCCCGGTAACCCGGTAAAATCCCGATTTCACCCGGAACACTTCCGATATCCAAATATAGGCTTCCAATATATCAATCTTTACGTCTCGACCATTTCGAGACTCCTCGTCATGTCCGTGATCACATCCGGGACTCCGAACAACCTTCGGTACATCAAAATGCATAAACTCATAATATAACTGTCATCGTAACCTTAAGCGTGCGGACCCTACGGGTTCGAGAACAATGTAGACATGACCGAGACACGTCTCCGGTCAATAACCAATAGCGGGACCTGGATGCCCATATTGGCTCCTACATATTCTACGAAGATCTTTATCGGTCAGACCGCATAACAACATACGTTGTTCCCTTTGTCATCAGGTATGTTACTTGCCCGAGATTCGATCGTCGGTATCCAATACCTAGTTCAATCTCGTTACCGGCAAGTCTCTTTACTCGTTCCGTAATACATCATCTCACAACTAACATATTAGTTGCAATGCTTGCAAGGCTTATGTGATGTGCATTACCGAGAGGGCCCAGAGATACCTCTCCGACAATCGGAGTGACAAATCCTAATCTCGAAATACGCCAACCCAACATCTACCTTTGGAGACACCTGTAGATGCTCCTTTATAATCACCCAGTTACGTGTTGACGTTTGGTAGCATACAAAGTGTTCCTCCGGCAAACGGGAGTTGCATAATCTCATAGTTCATAGGAACATGTATAAGTCATGAAGAAAGCAATAGCAACATACTAAACGATCGGGTGCTAAGCTAATGGAATGGGTCATGTCAATCAGATCATTCAACTAATGATGTGACCTCGTTAATCAAATAACAACTCATTGTTCATGGTCAGGAAACATAACCATCTTTGATTAATGAGCTAGTCAAGTAGAGGCATACTAGTGACACTTTGTTTGTCTATGTATTCACACATGTATTATGTTTCCGGTTAATACAATTCCAGCATGAATAATAAACATTTATCATGATTATAAGGAAATAAATAATAACTTTATTATTGCCTCTAGGGCATATTTCCTTCACATACAATCTGAGCACATGCTCAACGATTGAGCTTTTCTCCTTAATTTGCAGGCTTAAGAAACTTGTCAAAGGTCTCATACCTTTGGCGTGGGCACTAGCTTGAAATCCCAATTTCAGTTCTTGGAACATCTCATATGTTCTGTGATGTTTCAAAAACGTCTTTGGTGCCTCAATTCTAAACCATTCAGCATTACGCACTGAACTATCATGTAGTCATCAAAACGTGTATGTCAGATGTTCGCAACATCTACAACTGACGCTTGAGGTTCAGCTCACTGAGCGGTGCATTAAGGACATAATCATTCTGCGCAGCAATGAGGACAATCCTCAGTTTACGGACCCAGTCCGCATAATTGCTACTATCAACTTTCAACTAAATTTTCTCTAGGAACATATCTAAAACAGTAGAACTAAAGCGTAAGCTACGACATAATTTGCAAAGTCCTTTTGACTATGTTCATGATAATTGAGTTCATCTGATTATTTCATGAACTCCCACTCAGATAGACATCCCTCTAGTCATCTAAGTGATACATGATCCGAATCGACTAGGCCGTGTCCGATCATCACGTGAGACGGACTAGTCATCATCGGTGAACATCTCATGTTGATCGCATCTTCTATACGACTCATGTTCGACCTTTCGGTCCTCCGTGTTCTGAGGCCATGTCTGTACATGCTAGGCTCGTCAACACCCGTTGTATTCGAACGTAAGAATCTATCACACCCGATCATCATGTGGTGCTTCGAAACGACGAACCTTCGCAACGGTGCACAGTTAGGGGGAACACTTTTCTTGAAATTTTAGTGAGGGATCATCTTATTTAAGCTACCGTCGTTCTAAGCAAATAAGATGTAAAACATGATAAACATCACATGCAATCAAATAGTGACATGATATGGCCAATATCATTTTGCTCCTTTTGATCTCCATCTTCGGGGCTCCATGATCATCATCGTCACCGGCATGACACCATGATCTCCATCATCATGATCTCCATCATCGTGTCTTCATGAAGTTGTCTCGCCAACTATTACTTCTACTACTACAGCTAACGGTTAGCAATAAAGTAAAGTAATTACATGACGTTTATGTTGACACGCAGGTCATAAATAAATTAAGACAACTCCTATGGCTCCTGCCGGTTGTCATACTCATCGACATGCAAGTCGTGATTCCTATTACAAGAACATGATCAATCTCATACATCACATATATCATTCATCACATCCTTTTGGCCATATCATATCACAAGGCATATGCTCCAAAAACAAGTTAGACGTCCTCTAATTGTTGTTGCAAGTTTTTACGTGGCTGCTATAGGTTTCTAGCAAGAACGTTTCTTACCTACGCCAAAACCACAACGTGAATTGCCAATTTCTATTTACCCTTCATAAGGACCCTGTTCATCGAATCTGATCCAACTAAAGTGGGAGAGACAGACACCCGCCAGCCACCTTATGCAACTAGTGCATGTCAGTCAGTGGAACCGGTCTCACGTAAGCGTACGTGTAAGGTTGGTCCGGGCCGCTTTATCCCACAATGCCGCCGAATCAAGATAAGACTAGTAATGGCAAGTAAATTGACAAATCGACGCCCACAACTACTTTGTGTTCTACTCGTGCATAGAAACTACGCATAGACCTAGCTCATGATGCCACCGTTGGGGAACGTAGCAGAAATTTAAAATTTTCTACACATCACCAAGATCAATCTATGGAGTATTCTAGCAACGAGGGAAGGAGAGTGCATCTACATACCCTTGTAGATCTCTAAGCGGAAGCGTTCAAGAGAACGGGGTTGATGGAGTCGTACTCGTCGTGATCCAAATCACCGATGATCCTAGTGCTGAACGGACGGCACCTCCGCGTTCAACACACGTACAGCCCGGGGACGTCTCCTCCTTCTTGATCTAGCAAGGGGAGAGGAGAAGTTGAGGGAAAACTCCGACAGCATGACGGCATGGTGGTGATGGAGCTCGTGGTTCTCCGGCAGGGCTTCGCCAAGCACTACGGAGGAGGACGACGTGTTGGAGGAGGGAGAGGGCTGCGCCAGGGGAAGGGTGCGGCTGCCCTCTCTCTCCCTCACTATATATAGGGGGAAGGGAGGAGGGGAAGGCGCCCTAGGGTTCCCTAGGGGAGGGGCGGCGGCCACAGGGGAAACCCTAGATGGGTTTGGGCGCCCCCACCCCCTAGGAAACTTGCCCCCCAAGCCGGGAGGGGCGGCTGCCCTAGGGGTGGCGCCCCCACCACTCCTGGTTACGTGAGATGGGGTGGGAGGGGCGCTCAGCCCCTTAGTGGGCTGATGTGCCCTCTCCCCTTGGCCCATAAGGCCCCCCAACGCTTGTCGGGGCCTCCGAAACCCCTTTCGGACACGCTGGTCATCACCTGGTACCCCCGAAACAATTCCGGACTCCAATACCCTCCGTCCAATATACCGATCTTCACCTCCGGACCATTCCGGAGCTCCTCGTCATGTCCGGGATCTCATCCGGGACTCCGAACAACTTTCGGGTTACCGCATACTATTTCCCATAACAACTCTAGTGTCACCGAACGTTAAGTGTGTAGACCCTACGGGTTCGGGAACCATGCAGACATGACCGAGACAACTCTCTGGCCAATAACCAACAGCGGGATCTAGATACCCATGTTGGCTCCCACATGTTCCACGATGATCTCATCGGATGAACCACGATGTCGAGGATTCAATCAATCCCGTATACAATTCCCTTTGTCTAGCGGTATTGTACTTGCCCAAGATTCGATCGTCGGTATCCGATACCTTGTTCAATCTCGTTACCGGCAAGTCTCTTTACTCGTTCCGTAACACATCATCCCGTGATCAACTCCTTGGTCACATTGCGCATATGATGATGTCCTACCGAGTGGGCCCAGAGATACCTCCCGTCACACGGAGTGACAAATCCCAGTCTCCATTCGTGCCAACCCAACAGACACTTTCGGAGATACCCGTAGTGTACCTTTATAGCCACCCAGTTACGTTGTGACGTTTGGTACACCCAAAGCATTCCTACGGTATCCGGGAGTTGCACAATCTCATGGTCTAAGGAAATTATACTTGACATTAGAAAAGATTTAGCATACGAACTACACGATCTTTGTGCTAGGCTTAGCATTGGGTCTTGTCCATCACATGATTCTCCTAATGATGTGATCCCGTTATCAATGACATCCAATGTCCATGGTCAGGAAACCGTAACCATCTATTGATCAACGAGCTAGTCAACTAGAGGCTTACTAGGGACATGGTGTTGTCTATGTACCCACACATGTATCTGAGTTTCCTATCAATACAATTATAGCATGGATAATAAACGATTATCATGAACAAGGAAATATAATAATAACTAATTTGTTATTGCCTCTAGAGCATATTTCCAACAAAATCACCCCCAGCCAAAATTGGAAGCTACTCAGACCCACAAATCCGAACAAGGTCCGCCAGAAACTCCTGTTTAAGCTCGGGCTGTGCGGCACCATAAACCGCCACTAAAGCCCAGTTGAACCCATCAACTTTAGACCTGACTCGAAACTTAACCGCGAAGTCGCCCATCACTACACTTCAGACTTCAAGCGAGTCGCATCTCACACCCAGCAAGATACCACCCGATCTTCCTCGCGGAGGGAGGCAATGCCAATCGAAATCAACACCACCCGTAAGAGAGGAAAGAAACTAGGGCGCAAAGTTATCTCTACCAGTCTCTGATAGAGCAATAAAATCTAAACGATGCTCTAGAGATGCCTCAGCAAGAAACCTTCTTTTAGCCAAGTCTTTCAGACCTCTGCTATTCCAAAAGATTCCTTTCATAATTCGTCATGAAATTTTTTAGTAGTTCGAATCCTAGCACTCCTACGAACCGCAGAATCGGGATAAATGTTCTGTTTCCACTTTCGCTTTGGTTTACTATGCTCTGTCGCCCGGTCCTCATAACTGGGCTCAACGGTGCTAACAACGGCATTATCTAGGATCACATCTTCATTCTCAGACTCATGATTGGAGGGTGCTAGATCCGCACACAGATTATCGAGCACTCTAACCCCCAACGCATTAATCTCATCATCATTCATAGGTTTAACCGCTGCGATATTACGAATTGTCTCTAAGGCACGGTCCGCCTCCAAATCTAACAGATCATTCACCAAATTGTAAATCTCACTATCAGTAGCCCCTAGTGAAACTCCTAATTGGTTTGCATTATTTATAATTTCCTCATTAGAAAAATGCAATAAAGAATTAGAAATGTTGACAGATATACCAGTAGAGATCTCAGCATCATGGAGCTTGGCCGCCCTCATAGCGCACCGCTGCTGCATATCATCGACCTCCGGAAGCTCCTGGATGCGAGCACTCATCCGTCTCCCCGTGGAGACGGGGTCAGGGATCCCGCCAAAAGCAATGACCTCCTCCCTAGTAAAGACTCGCACTGAATCCCTCACAGGATCAACCGAGGTTACCGGAGGAGTCGGCTGCGGGGTCCCATGCCCCTCAGACAAGTGCCCCATAGCAAGGCCCAAGGCCACTGGTGCGTCAGAAGAGAGGATGGCGGGGGCCGCCTGCCCGAGCCCTCCTCCCGTCTCACCCGCCGGCGCCGATAGGAGTGCCGTCGTCGGAGGAGAAGCGGTCCTCCTGCCGCCGATGAGGAAGGAGGGGTCAGGGCCACCTGCCCCAGCCCCCTCCCCCCAACGCGGCTGGAGGCGCGGGTGCCGTCGTCCCGACCGGAGTGGAGGGAGCCGAGGATGCCTGCCTCGGGCTCCCTCTCCCAGCATAGGCCGACCCCCTCGGGGCCGGCGTCGCTGGCGCCACCGGCATCGGGATAGGGAGGGGAGAAGGCGAGGCCACCTGCCCCGAACCCCCTCCCCCTCGCCTCACCTCGCACGCAGTCGCCAACACCGGAGCCACGTCCACGGGAGAAGCCAGTGCAAGAGAAACAACCTCCGGCCTCCCCTCCGCAGCTCCAACCAAAGACCTTGCCGACCGTCCAGCAAAAGATCCAGCATCCCCCTCAAACTCCAACAGAGGAAGCGTGCGCTCAAATATATCATCAAAATCTACCTGGTCACTCCAGAGCCTGGGAGGCGCCGAGGCTGGCTCAAAAGACCCAAAATGCAGCAAAGTCATGGGCACCGATGGTGATGCTGCGGGCTCAACCCCGGTCCCATCCCCAGGCAACTGAGTAGCTGGGTGAGAACCATTAGACCCCTCTCGTGTGGGCTCATCAGTCGGTGCCCCCTTGGCTCCCGCATCGCCGTCACTCTCATGCATGTCAACATCGTTTCCATTAACCGCATCAGCAATAGCCAGGGCAAGAGAAACAACCTCCGGCCTCCCCTCCGCAGCTCCATTAACAACATCATTTCCCTCCTTTAAAATATTTTTTCTTAAAAAAACAACAACCTCCCCTTCGGTCTAGCCATTACCCAGCTCGAACCGCAAGGGGTATTCCCTACCACACCCGTGAAACCCCTACCGACTGCCAAAGCCCCAGCAAGCGATCCGCACAGCCGCCGACGATCCCGTAGTTGCCCACTACCACGCTAGACAACGACACTCGACATCGCCTACTTGGAATGCTTTCTACCTTGTCAACATGGTAGAGAATATCACTCCTCTCTCTCTCTCTCTCTCCCCCCCTGTTTTCACCTTGTGCCCATGGGTAAGAAGATTCCTCATATAACTCTCTTCACTCTACTTCCGCAGAAAAATGATGCTTGCAAGAAAATCCACAAGATTCCAACCGGTGGGCAGTGGTCAGCAGTGGGATGTTAAGAATAACATGGTAGGGCTATAATCATGACCTGCAGGACTTGAGACAACTAAATTGTCGAGTGGCCCAAAACCACTTATGGCAACAAGTAATCACCCTAGAAAAAAACAGAAAACTGTTGATAATTTAGATACGGTCAGAATGAACACACAACCATGACATGACATGCATGTTATTAGACTTCTAACTGTGGAGGATCCAACTAAAATTTGGAGTATAGTTGATGAAAATTTTATTTACGTGCATAAACACTATGTGTAGTAAGAAGAACAGGTGGAAGAATAATTATTTTTCCACACATAAAAAACACCTTGTAAGACTAACCATCACCTAGCACGAACCCCAAGACACATTCTCTCTCACACCCATGAACACCCATCCCGACCGCCTAAGCCCTAGCTTGTTGTTCGCACCGCCCCTGATGAGCCCGTAGTCACCCTCCAGCACGCTGAACGAAGATGCTCGTCATATATTTGGAACGCTTTCTTACACGGCAACAAGCTAAAAAACACTTAACTTTCTCTCCGATAGAACGACCACTTTCCGGAAATCTCCCCCCTCTCTTCATGTTTTTACCTTCTTGCCTCCCTCCGTAAGAAAATTCCTCATTTAACTCTCTTCTCTCTTCTTTTGCAGAAAAATGATGATTACAAGAACATCCACAAGATTCCATGACCGGTGGACAGTGGTCAACAATGGATGTTAAGTATTACATGGTAGGGCCTCAATCATGACCCGCAGGAGCTTGACACAGCTTGATTATCGAGAAACCCAAAACCTTGATAGCTATAAGTAATAAGTAATAGACCAAGAACATATTAATTTTTTAATGATATTTTCCTTTAAAAGGTCCCAAAGTGGGAGCTACAGAAGAGGAAATTGAGAGGGGGCCTCGACAACGCCTCAAAGAAGGTACCGGCTCCAGAGTGGCGCCGGCATCGTCGTGGCCTCCGTTGATGGCCAAGGATTTACCCCAGTCCCACTCCCACCCTCATCCACCCGGAGCCGAGGACACAAGCCAACATGGCAAAGCCGGCATGGCCAGAACAGGTCCAGGGGCGCAATTCCATGAGTAGGGCAGCATTCTTCATTAGAAGCGAGCAAATCGGGCATCGGGGCGCCACAACCCGCAGCAGTAGACGCCCGCCGCAACCTCACAGCCTGCATGACCGAAGTCATAGTAGAACAAGAGATTGAGTTGAAAAATCAATCTAATGAGAAGGTTGCACGTCTTTTGCGAGAAGAGGAGATCAAATACTACGAGAGATCCAAAGCTGATTTCATCTTAACGGGTGATAGTAATACAAGATACTTCCAATTGATCCCCAATGGGCGGCATAGGAAAAAATGCATTTACAGTCTCCAACAAGATGAGGGGCGGATTGAAGGTCAGGAGGAGCTCAAAAAGTATATCACCAAATACTAAAAATCTCTGTTTGGAGCGTCAGTTGAAGGGAACTTCACCCTTGACGAGACCCGAACGGATGATATTCCACAAGTCACGGTAAAAGAAAATGGTATCCTAACGGCACCATTCTCAGAAGAGGAGGTGAGAGTGGAGGTGTTCCAAATGGAACATAACAAAGCTCCAGGCCCAGATGGCTTCCCCGCAGAATTCTATTAGAATTTCTGGGATATCATCAAAACTGACCTTTTGGATTTGTTCAATAGTATTCATGCCGACCGACTAGACCTATTTAGACTTAATTTTGGCGAGATCGTCTTGTTGCTGAAGATTAAGAAGGCCGAACGAATCCAATAGTTCAGACCCATATGCCTCCTTAATGTTAGCTTCAAGATTTTCACCAAAGTGGCTACAAATAGGTTAAACTCGGTAGCTGACCATGTTGTTCGGCCATCTCAAACGGCTTTCATGCAAAGAAGGAATATACTCGATGGCGTAGTAATTTTTCATGAGACCGTTCACGAGATGCATCGGAAAACACATGAGTGGAGTAGTATTCAAAATTGACTTTGAAAAAGACTATGACAAGGTCAAATGGTCTTTCCTCCAACAAGCAGGTTTCTCCGATAAATGGCGTCGGTGGATCCATAATTTTGTAACTGGAGGTAGTGTGGCCATCAAAGTCAACGATGACGTAGGCCATTACTTTCAGACAAAAAGACGACCATGACAGGGTGACTCCATGTCCCCAATGTTATTTAACATTGTTGCTGACATGTTGGCTATTCTGATTGAGCGCGCCAAGCAGGATGGCCAGATAGAAGGAGTAGTGCCACATCTTATGGATGGTGGCCTCTCAATTCTGCAATATGTTGATGACACAATTCTTTTTATGGAACATGACTTCGACAAGGCTCGAAACCTGAAACTCTTACTTTCGGTGTTTGAGCAAATGTCGGGTCTCAAAATTAACTTCCATAAAAGTGAACTTTTTTGCTTTGGAGAAGCCGTTGAGGCGGGGGCCGATTATGCTAACCTCTTTGGTTGCGCACATGGCCAATTCCTGATTAAATATTTGAGAATGCCGATCCACTATCGGTGTCTCACCGTTGAGGAGTGGAAGCATGTGGAGGAGCGTCTAGAGAAACGATCGAGCAGTTGGAAAGGCAAGCTGCTGTCAGTTGGAGGACGACTGGTTTTGATGACATCATGGTCCTTCACAGTAGACTCTATGTATCGTGCGCTCACACATGCTGCCAGAACAACCTCGCACGGCGCAACTGGCCAGGGAGTAAGAAGTGTTGTTTTTGTACTCATGATGATACAATCAAACACCTCTTTTTCCAATGCAAGTTTGCACATTCTACGTGGTCAATCATTCAAATAGCGTCAAATTTATATCCACCCACAAGTGTTACCAATATATTTGGTCACTGGTTGTATGGTATTCCGAATAGGTTTAAAGCGCTTATAAGGGTGGGAGCGTATGCCTTAATTTGGTCGTTCTGGCTATGTAGAAACGATTTAGTTTTTAAAGGAAAAAATGCTTCTCCTCTGCAGGTTATTTTCCGTTGTACGCACTCGCTTCATACGTGGTCTATGCTACAACGACTGGAGCACCAATCGCTGTTCAAGGCGGTGTGTACGCGGTTGGAGCAGGTAGCTACGGAGGTTTTTTCCCATTGGTGGCAGCATAACCTCCGAATTGATGCAACACCACCTTCGACATAGGCGTAGTGTCGGTCTATAGGACTCTACTGTTGGTGATATGTCGGGTTTTATTTCATGATTTTTGTCAGGTTTTTGGATTTGGCTGTGTGTATCTTAATTATACAGAGGTCGGGTGTTACTCATAATGTTTTGTATCCCCTTGATGCTACATTCTGAGATAATAAAATCGCCCTTTATCGAAAAAAGCCAGCAAATCATATCTTCCTATGGTCAGATTTGTAAAATTCAGATGAGAAATGGACATTCTAGTTGCTGCTGCTGCCATGATCAATACTCCTTAGACGTCTTATTTCACTGAAGTTAGCTCTCTAGTATTTTTCAGAGATTATATATTCTCGCTTTTCAGTGAGAAGTACATTTTTGGTGTAGAAAGAAATAAGAGAAACTAATCCTACTGGGTGGGTGTATATCAACACACAAAATGCACGCAGTTGAACCAAATGCATAGTAGCTTTACAATGTAACTATTTGCACGGTCGACCAGAGCTGCAAAACTATTTGCTGACGAAATGACACTGCCAGAGTTAACTGACGTACCTGAACTGTAATTACTGGCATGTAAGATGTTGCGAAGTCTGCCTATGTATGTTGCAAAAGTGTCGATTGCCTATTGCCTAGAAAAGTAGAGTTCCTATTCAGTTTCAGAGCACGACGGAACAGACAGTAGGTACGCACACACAAGCGCGCAGTTTTTGGAGTCCTTGTGAAGAAAAGCAGAGCAGCTGAAGGATAGACGTACATTACATCACATACATTTGGAGTCCTCACAAATTTGCACTCCAGCGTCAGCCCCCTCCACCAGGGCGCTGCAGTGTTCAATGGCCACTGACCTCGTGCCAACCGGCGGACCGGCACATTAGGTACCGTACTGCAGCTTGGACCATGATATTTCTTCACTGCCTTACAGTATTTGTACCTAAGCTGTTCGATGAAATGCCATGGAAGATGGTGTTCGCCATGCCATGCCTCGGAAAATTGAGACATCCTCAGCAGGGCTCAGGTACAGCTGGTCAACTACATATATTTTTGCAGGGCGCGTTGGGGCAATGATCTAAACAGCCCCTTTATCCCTCCTGATTCCTGGACCTATTAGTGAGACCCGAACTACAAAATATACTTATTGGCCCGTCCCCCGTCCCCCGTGCCGCTCCCGCGAGCGGCCCAGGCGGAACCCTAGATCGCCGCCGCCGCTCCCTTCCTTCGCCTTCCTTCTCCCTCGCCGCCGCCGGGCAAAGCCCGCGCGTGCGTCGGCGGCGGCGGGGCTCCCTCCCTCCTCGCGAGGCTCCTGGGCGGCGCAGGACGGCCGGCCCTCGCGGCGGCGCTCGGCTCGGCGGCAGGTCGGGTCGCCGGCGAATCTACGGGGCTTCCCTTTGGTGGCACTGCAGCGATGGCGGCGGTGTGGTCTGCGCGGGGCGGCGAGGCACGGGCTTCTCCTCCTCCTGATCTGATGGTGCCGCGGTGGCGCCGGCGCTCGGGCGTGCGGCGAGGTCCGCGAGGGTGTTCGACGCGCGACTTCTCCCTCCCCGATCTGATGGCTCCACGGTGGCACCAGTGCTCGGGCGGCGGTTGGCGTCGGCAAGCGGTGGCGGGCGCTGGGATCTCGGCGGCGCTCCGGCGTGTGCAGGCGGCGGCGGTCCCTGTGCGCGGTCGGCAGCTCCGTCTCTGACCCGGACGGCGCGGGGGATGGCGGCGGCCCGGCGTGGCCGGCGATCTGGATGCGGTGGTGCCGGTGGCTCGCTGATCTGCCGGTACTCCAGGGTCTGCCTGGTGGTGCTGGTGGTGACGGCGGCCAGTGCACGAGAGTTGGATTCCTTCGAACTGATCTGGGTGAAAACTTGCCTTCGGCTTCTGCTAAGGCCGGCGGTGGCGGCGCTATCTGCGTCGTTCCCTTCTTGAAGGCATCGCCATGGAGAAGTTCAAGGCCACTCTCTGCTACCTCCGGGGGAAACCCTAGATTGGATGATCGGATGACGGCGGCGCTCTGGTGTCGTTCCTCCCTTGGGGGCGTCATTTTTGGAGGTACACACGTGATCGAGGGACCAGAGGACGGATTCTTTAGTGGAGCGGTGCTTCATCCTACACACTGATGGCGACGAATCTTGACAGCGTGGCGCAGTGCAGATTCAGAGTTCGCTGCGGGAGGATGGACTCGCGCAGGAGGACGACGCTGTCGGGCGTCGTGGTGGCGTCGATGGCAGAGAGACCTGGCACGGTACATGCAACAGTACAGCTCTGAAGATGGATTTGTGGCAGGGGGCTGCGACGGCCTCATACCCGGCAGGCGTCCTGGTTGAGGAGTGCGCCGGACTGGTAGGTGCCCCATACCCGGCAGGCGTCCTAGTTGGGACTTCAGGTCTTAGATGTTTAGGTTTGGCTGCGATGTCTGTTTGGTATTATGCCCGACTATCTGTGCCCCTTCATCAATTGGATAGGTGTAGCGACAGTTGTTGCTTAGACGGTGGCTTTAGTCTTGCTGTTGTATGGCTTTGTAAGGTTTTGTGATAATAATTAATAAAGTGGCCGTATGCATCGCCAGATGCAGAGTATGAACCAGAGGCCGGGGGTCATCCTCCTTTTCTAAAAAAAAAAACTAAATAGAGATTCCAGGACTCACTAACAGTTGCAAAATTGTTGCATATAAATCAGCAACCCATATTTGTTTCTTTGGTTTGGGATCAAGAGCAAGGTTCAGAATCCGGCCAGGTAGCTAAGGTATCTTATTTTGTGCTACTTATGCCCATTTCAATCCCGTTTTGCTCTTTTATGTTGTTTGAAGTTGAAACCTGTTGAGAATTCTGACAAAATAATCGGGTCAGGTTCGGAATAGTAACCAGCCCTGCCCCAACGTGCACGCCGCAGATACAACAGAATTGAGTGATTTGGACAGTGTTGTCTGGTTGCAATCAGGCAACTAGTCGAGTGGCTGGTGACTCCCATCACCGTCCAGCCACATATTTGTATGAACCAGACTGTTTTGAATTCTCGGAAGGATGGGGACTTTGACCGTAGACTCCATCAGTCTAGTAGTATTCTGGCCAAACATCTCTGGTACGTAGCTAAATACTAAAACTGAACCTGTAGCATACTCTAGTGTGTGTGCGATGCTTCCCCATCCAAACAGCTCTTTCGTTCATCCAACATGTGCCGCACAACCAATCTCTTGCTCACTCTCATCAGCATAAGCATCTTTCCATTCTTCACAAGTGGTGCGCTACAGACGGAGCATCAGCATGACCGTGGCAGCGGCTGCATCCCGGCCGAGAGGGCCGCCTTGCTCTCCTTCAGAGAGGGCATGACAAGCAACAACATCAACCTCCTCGCCTCATGGCAAGGACAGGACTGCTGCCGGTGGAGGGGCATCAAATGAAGCAACCGAACAGGCCATGTCATCAAGTTTGACCTTCACAATCTGAATGTGGCGCTCGACACCCATGACAACTATCAAGCATGTTATGGTGGCAGTGCTTCGTTCTTGGGTCATTTGATACAAATATTTTCCTCCATTCGTCATTTTGGAAGGCCATGGTGTCAGTCACTATGCTTGTTCGTGGACAATTTGAAACGAAAGAAATGCGGGGTCTTTTGACACAAACCTTCCCCTCCATTCGTCCATTTTGAAATGGTCAAGAACGATGCGGCCCTTTGGAAAGTCGCGGGCATGAAGCACTTGGTAAAGTAATGACAGGAGAGTAATGACTTTGTAATAAAGGGGATCAACGTAATATCACTCTAGCTTCTTATTTAATGGATGAGGCAAAGTTTTTGCCTCCATTTCGAAAAAATAATAGGCTAGGTGTTTAGTGGCCTATTTTCGCCGGTTATGGCATTTTTTTTCTTCACTTTATTTTAGCTCCCTTTGTGAGCATGCATTGAAACTTAGACCTTTTTGAAAAGTTTGCTTAATAAATTGGCTGCATGCATCACTCCGATGCAGAGGCCTGGGACGATACGATCCTCCTTTAAAAAAAACCATTCAATCCTATTCTAGGCCCACTTTTGGATATGTGCTCTCGAGAGAGCAATGCACCTTTTTTTTCGAAAAGAGGGTTTACCCCAGACTCTGCATCAGAAAGATGCATACGGCTCATATTATTAAAAATATAATCCAGTAACAAAGTCGCTAACTATCGAGGTGCGAAAATAAACAAAAAGCTCGAAAGAGCTAAAACCCAAAGCCACAACCGGCTGGCAAACACAATAGGAGCACTACATGCCTATCATATTACATGACCGCCATCCAAACCGGTTGAAAATATCCCGCGCTACCATCTCCCATCGGGTAGACGCAGTAACCAAACGCTCCCTGGCCTCCGTCGGAGTGAGTAGCGACCACATACGGATGAACGCCGTGGCCCTGAAGATAACCTACAAAAAGTGAATGTTTGTTGATCTGTTAAATACTAAATCATTTCTGCAGTTCCATACTGCCAAAGTAAAGCACAAACACCAACACGAATGTGTCTTGCAGTATCGGAATCAACCCCATCAAGCCATGTTCCAAATAACATGTTGATAGAGGTGGGCTGATTAATATTAAACGCAATATGAATCGACCGCCACAGAATCTTAGCCAACGGACAATCGAGAAAGAGGTGTTTGATGTTTTCGTTATGATCGCAAAAGCTACACCTAGAAGAGCCCATCCAGTTGGGTTTTGCCAGGTTATCCTTAGTCAAAATGACTTGTTTATGCACAAACCACATAAACACTTTGATTCGTAAGGGAACCTTTACTCTCCAAACGTGAATCGAGGAAGGGACAACGCTAGAGTTAATGACATCCAGATACATAGATTTAACCGAGAACACACCGTTCTTAGTAAGTTTCCAATACAGCTGATCTGGTTGCTGGGACAGCCGGACCTCCATTAAACGTCTAACAAGGTGGAGCCAGGCCTCCCAACGATTTCCAACTAGCGTCCTCCGAAAACTAATATTGAGGGGAGTGGATTGTAAAACAGTTGCAACGTAGGCTTCTCTACGTCGCACAATGTTGTACAAAGTAGGATATTGAAGTGCAAGGGGAGTCTCCCCAAGCCACGTATCCTCCCAAAACCTCGTAGTGGTACCATTCCCGACAATAAATTTTGACTTGTTGAAAAAAAGTTATTTGACTCTCATCAAACCCTTCCAAAAAGGTGAGTCGGAAGGCCTCACATTTACCTGGGCCAAGGTTTTAGCATAAAGATACTTATTACGCAAAATATGTGCCCAAGTAGTTTCCATCTCAGACGACAGTTTAAGTAGCCACTTGCTAAGGAGACATATGTTTTTGACTTCCAAATTTTTAATACCTAGACCCCCTTGGTCCTTCGGCCTACAGATTATATCCCACTTAGCTGTTAGGGAACGTAGCAGAAATTCAAAATTTTCCTACGTGTCACCAAGATCTATCTATGGAGAGACCAGCAACGAGGGGAAGGAGAGTGCATCTACATACCCTTGTAGATCGCTAAGCGGAAGCGTTCAAGAGAACGGGGTTGATGGAGTCGTACTCGTCGTGATCCAAATCACCGATGATCCTAGCGCCGAACGGACGGCACCTCCGCGTTCAACACACGTACGGAGCAGCGACGTCTCCTCCTTCTTGATCCAGCAAGGGGGGAGGAGAGGTTGATGGAGATCCAACAGCACGACGGCGTGGTGGAAGTAGCGGGATTCCAACAGGGCTTCGCCAAGCGCTGCGGGAGGAGGGAGATGTGTCATGGGAGGGAGAGGGAGGCGCCAGGGCCTAGGTTGGGTTGCCCTCCCTTCCCCCCACTATATATAGGGCCAAGGGAGAGGGGGAGGGCGCAGCCTTGCCCCTTCCTCCAAGGAAGGGTGCGGCCAAGGGGGGGAGGAGTCCATCCTCCCCAAGGCACCTCGGAGGTGCCTTCCCCCTTTAGGACTCTCCCCTTTTCCTCTTCTCTTGGCGCATGGGCCTCTTGGGGCTGGTGCCCTTGGCCCATATAGGCCAAGGCACACCCCCTACAGCCCATGTGGCCCCCCGGGGCAGGTGGCCCCACCCGGTGGACCCCCGGGACCCTTCCGGTGGTCCCGGTACAATACCGTTGACCTCGAAACTTGTCCCGATGGCCGAAATAGCACTTCCTATATATAATTCTCTACCTCCGGACCATTCCGGAACTCCTCGTGACGTCCGGGATCTCATCCGGGACTCCGAACAACTTTCGGGTTACCGCATACTAATATCTCTATAACCCTAGCGTCACCGAACCTTAAGTGTGTAGACCCTACGGGTTCGGGAGACATGCAGACATGACCGAGACGACTCTCCGGTCAATAACCAACAGCGGGATCTGGATACCCATGTTGGCTCCCACATGTTCCATGATGATCTCATCGGATGAACCACGATGTCAAGGACTTAATCAATCCCGTATACAATTCCCTTTGTCTAGCGGTACGATACTTGCCCGAGATTCGATCGTCGGTATCCCGATACCTTGTTCAATCTCGTTACCGGCAAGTCTCTTTACTCGTTCCGTAACACATCATCCCGTGATCAACTCCTTGATCACCTTGTGCACATTATGATGATGTCCTACCGAGTGGGCCCAGAGATACCTCTCCGTTTACACGGAGTGACAAATCCCAGTCTCGATTCGTGCCAACCCAACAGACACTTTCGGAGATACCTGTAATGTATCTTTATAGCCACCCAGTTACGTTGTGACGTTTGGCACACCCAAAGCACTCCTACGGTATCCGGGAGTTGCACAATCTCATGGTCTAAGGAAATGATACTTGACATTAGAAAAGCTTTAGCATACGAACTACACGATCTTGTGTTATGCTTAGGATTGGGTCTTGTCCATCACATCATTCTCCTAATGATGTGATCCCGTTATCAGTGACATCCAATGTCCATGGTCAGGAAACCGTAACCATCTATTGATCAACGAGCTAGTCAACTAGAGGCTTACTAGGGACATGGTGTTGTCTATGTATCCACACATGTATCTGAGTTTCCTATCAATACAATTATAGCATGGATAATAAACGATTATCATGAACAAGGAAATATAATAATAATCAATTTATTATTGCCTCTAGGGCATATTTCCAACATTAGCAAGCATATACTTTCGTTTGAGCTCATCATTCTGCCAAAAGAATCGAGATCGGTAGAAATCTAACCTTTTCCTGACTCCCACCGGAACCTGGAAAAAGGATAAGAGAAACATAGGCATACTGGTAAGGACCGAATTAATCAGAATCAATCGTCCTCCGTATGACATGAGCTTCCCTTTCCAACAGCTCAGTTTCTTTTCAAAGCGATCCTCGATGCATTTCCACTCAATGTTAGTCAGCTTACGATGATGAATGGGTATACCTAAGTACGTAAACGGTAAGGAACCCAATTCACATCCGAACAATTGTTTATACGTGTCCTGGTCGTCCTTTGCTCTTCCGAAACAAAACAATTCGCTCTTGTGGAAGTTAATTTTGAGGCCAGATAATTGTTCAAATAAGCATAACAGCAGCTTCATGTTTCTTCCTTTCGCCAAGTCATGCTCCATAAAGATGATAGTATCATCAGCATACTGAAGAATGGAAATCCCTCCGTCAACTAGATGTGGGACCAGGCCACCTACCTGCCCTGCATCCTTTGCCCGACCTATTAAAATAGTCAGCATATCAGCCACTATGTTAAACAGGATCGGTGACATCGGGTCACCTTGCCTTAGCCCCTTGTGTGTTTGGAAATAGTGACCTATGTCGTCATTCACTTTAATCCCTACACTCCCTTTTTGCGTAAAGGAATCAATCTGGTTTCTCCAGGCCGGATCAAAACCTTTCATACGCAAAGCTTGTTGAAGGAAAGGCCATTTAACTTTATCATATGCTTTTTCAAAATCCACTTTAAAAACTATGCCATCAAGTTTTTTTGAGTGGATTTCATGGAGCGTTTCATGCAAGACAACAACCCCTTCAAGGATATTTCTATCAGGCATGAAAGCAGTCTGGGACGGATGAACCACAGAGTGCGCAATCTGCGTAAGTCTGTTCATCCCGACCTTGGTGAAGATTTTGAAACTCACATTAAGCAGACATATAGGTCTGAACTGCTCAATGCGAACAGCGTCTGTCTTCTTATGAAGAAGAGTTATCGTTCCAAAATTCAGCTTAAACAACTGAAGCTGTCCCTCAAGAAACTCCTGGAACATGGGCATCAAATCTCCCTTAATAAAATGCCAGCACTTTTTGTAGAACTCCGCCGGAAACCCATCCGGTCCTGGAGCCTTATTATTCTCCATTTGTGCAATGGCTTCAAACACCTCTTTCTCAGAGAAAGGAGCAGTCAGGAGCTCATTCTCGGCAGTCTCAAGTTGAGGAACATCCTCAACCCTAGACTCATCTAAGGACACAAAATTCTCTTCTGGGGGACCAAACAACTGCTTATAATAATTGGTAATGTAGACTTTCAGATTGTCTTGACCAACTATCGTCCCTTCGTCTTGTTCTAGCTGGAAAATTCTCTTTTTACGATGCTTCCCATTAGCAATCATATGAAAGAATTGAGTATTGTCCTCGCCTTGTACTATCTTGCGAGACGCCCACTTCAATTCCTCCTCGCGAAGAAGCTGTTTAAGTTGCATCTCCGCCTCTATCTTTTTTCCAACTCACTGGAATCCAAGATAGAAGTTTCAGCTTTAACTTCAAGGTTTTGAATAAGTAGAAGAAGTCTCTCCTTCTCCGCCTAATAAATACCATGTGTGTGCTTAGCCCATCCTCGAAGGAACCTTCGAAGATGATGAATCTTGCATTGCCATCGCTCGATAGGCGTCCTTCCTCCTGAGTCTTTAGCCCACTCCCGAGCTAACAACTCGAGGAACCCTTCTCTTTCAAACCAGGCAAGTTCAACCGAGAAAATGTTCTTGTTGCCCACAAAAGTTTGAACTCCTGAATCGACTAGTAACAGTGTATGATCAGAGACACCTCTAGTCAATGCCTGCACGGTTACCAAAGGAAACTTCTGTTCCCATTCTACACTTGCTAGGACACGGTCAAGTTTCTCAAACGTCGGGACCGGTAACGAATTAGCCCAAGTGAATTTCCTACCCGAAAGCTCTATCTCTCTGAGATCCAAGCTTTCGATAATAGTGTTGAACATAAACGACCATCGGCCGTCAAAATTGTCATTGTTGTTCTCCTCCTTCCTACGGATAATGTTGAAATCCCCCCCCCCCACTAATAGGGGGAGCTGTTCGTTACCACAAATACGAACCAAATCCACCAAAAAGTCTGGCTTGAGCTCTGGTTTCATAGCTCCGTACACCGCCACCAAAGCCCAATCAAACCCATCTTCCTTAGTTCTAACTCGAAACTTGACAGCAAAATCCCCCAAAACTACACTCCGAACTTCCAACGTTTCGCACTTAACCCCAAGTAAAACCCCACCGGATCTTCCTCGAGGGGGGAGGCAATGCCAGTCAAAATCTACCCCCCCCCCCCCGGACAAAGTGGCAAGAAATTGTGAAGTGAAGTTGCTTCTTCTAGTCTCATACAATGCAATAAAATCCAAATGATGTTCAAGAGAAGCCTCCGCTAGAAATCTTCTTTTAGCCAAGTCTCTAAGACCTCTGCTATTCCAGAAAATGCCTCTCATAATTCATCATGAAATTTTTTTGCAGTGCGGATCCTAGCACTCCTACGCGCTGCCGAGACGGGATAAACCTTCCGTTTCCACGTCCGTTTTGGCTTAAGGTGACCATCAGCCTGATCAGCACAGTCATTCTCTGCTTCTAGCGCCTCGGGCTCATCTACATGAAGAGACACCTCAAGAATGGTGTCCTCCTCCGTCTCGGGTAATGCAGGGTCAAGATCGGCACACAAGCCATCAAGAACCCTAACCCCAAGCGCATCTATCTCCGAGTCGTTCATAGGTTTAACAGCAGCAATGTGACGGATCATATCTACCGCACGATCAGCTTCCAAATCAAGAATGTCATTAACCGACCTAGATATCTCAATATCATTATTACCAAGTGAAACTCCTATTTGATTTGCATTATGAATAATTTCAACATCATTAAAATGCAAAATGGAATTTGACTTATTAACCGACATACCAGTGGAGGTCTCGACATCGTGCAACTTGGCAGCTCTCAAAGCACACCTCAGCTGCATGTCATCAACGTCCGGCTGCTCCTGCAGCCTCCCGCGGACCCGCCTCCCCTGGGAGACATGATCCGGGATACCGCCAAAGGCGATGACCTCCTCGCGTGAAGCTCTGCTAGGGAAAAGGCCTCCTGCCCGTCCCCCAACAGTGGCACCCCGGGCCGTAGCCACCGGGGCAGGAGAGCAGCACGGCGACGACTCCCGCGGCCTATCCACGGGCGACCCGCCGACAGCAGGGACCGGGGAGACCCTCGCACGATGCTCCGGAGAGGAAGCCGGTGAAACGGGGGCGTCACCTGACCCGCCCATCGCAACGGGGCAAAGAGTGGCGGCGACCTCCTGCACGGCCACCCCTCCTCCCGCGCGCGGCGACGTGGGGAAGAGCGCCGAGTCCGCTGTGGGCGCCGTCGGCGTCGGCATCACAGGGGACCGGGCCTCCTGCCCGTCACCTCTAGCCATAGCCGCAAGCGCAGCACCATCCATGGTAGTCATCAGCGAGGTAGGAGACGTGAGAAGGGCCACCTGCCCCTCGGTATCTCCCAACTCAAGAACCGCCGGCGCACAAAGGGGAGCCACGGGATCCACGGAACCCGGATAGACACCCCGAAGCCGAGGCGGAGCAGAGAACGGCCCCAAGGACCCAAGCTGCAAGCTGGACGTCGGAGCCCCACCAGATGACCGAGCAGGAGCAAGATCACTAGAATCAGACGGACCGACCGGCTCCTTGGCCCCGTCTTCATCACCCATAGCCGAATCATCCTGGTTCCCCGAAGCACCTCCTCTCTCAGTCGTGTCCATAGGATTATCATCCTCAAACTCATCGAACAAATTAGGATCCTCATACAGAATGTCCAGCTAATACATAACACCATCGTACGTCCAAGGCACCACGTTCGGCAAGAACTCAATATTAGCAACACTGACAAGTAAACGCACCACCCCGTTGGCCCGAGTGCATGGCATATCCACCTGTTCAGTCTTGCCAATCAAAGACCCCAAACTCCACGTCACCAAGAAGCTATCCAGGGGATCAGATGGCGCCCCGGAGAAACGAACCCAAATCTGCCTCAACGGCGTGCCCTGCGGCTCCTTCTTTTTCCACTCATCAAACTACAACACAAAACTAGTGCCTGTGACCCTGCTCATACCGAACTTGAGGATTCGCAACCGATCCTCCTTAGACGGAAAATCAACTTTTAAGACGTATCATTTAGCTTGAGCAACGACCACTGAAAATTACCCGGAGCGAGTTCGTGCAGCTGCTGAATAATTTGCGCCTCAGTCAACGGTCCATGAACTACCTTCACCACCCCTGGGAAAGAGGTCTCTACCGCTGTTGCCAAAGGTGCCACACTGGGGGACTCGAAGAACATCAACTCCGAGTAGCAGACCCCGTAAATCTGAACAGTAGGCTTAGGCCCAAGCATAAGAGGACACTCGGCAGCGGTATGCTTAGGTTTCCGGCACAGGTCACATAATTTCGCAGTGCACTCAGCCATAAAGTGTCCCGTGTCACCACAGCGAAAACAAGTAAGCTTCTTCTTCTTTGCCGCCCACTTGGACAACTTGTCAGCCTCAGATTTGTCCGTACCATGCTCAGAAGCAGAATCACCAGTCTGCATGGGTTCCGGCAACGTGACTTCGGCCAGGGCCTGAACCGTTTCCACCGCCACCTGCAGTAGAACCGATCCTCCGTCGGCCACCACCTCAGTCTCAACCGTAGTCTTCGGATGCCTAGGCGGGTAGTTACGTCTGTGCCTGCCCCGACCTCCGCGGAATCGGCCCCGGAAGGAGCGGTTATTAGGAGCAACCGCCCCCTCCACGAAGTTACCGGGCGGACCCTGAAAACCCCGGTTGGCATTGCCGTCGTCCGTCCAAGCATAACCACGGCCACCGCCGGAGGACGAAGAACCCCGATGCAGTCCAGCACCGTAGGTGTCGTAACCGCCATCGCCCCACTGGCCACCCGGGGGATTCCGGTCATCTCCCGGCGACGCCCCAACCCCACGGCCGAGCGAGCCTTGGCCAGGGCCACCACGGCCGGCCGCCATTTGCCGCGGCCACGGCCTTTGGTTCGGCTGCGGCTCAGCCCTAGGCGGAGGCGGCGGATCAGCCCTAGGCTGCTGTGGCGGCGGAGGCAGGGCCCGAGTCGGCGGTGGAGGAGGCGCCGCCCGAGGCGGCGGTGGAGCAGCCCGATGCAGCGACGGAACCGCCCGGGGCGGAGGTGCCGCACGCGCGGGACCCGGCGCAACAGCGCCCGCCGCCGGCGTGGCCGAGCCGCCCGCGGCCCCGGTCTGGCTTCTCGCCACTGGTGGCACCCGCGGCGGCGGTGGCTTGGGCGGCATGGCTGGCCGTCGTGAGACAGGAGGCAGGTGTCGGTGGACTCCGGCCAATCTTAGCGAAGAACGGCGCGAGGGGGCCGAAGGAAAACCCACACGCCCGCGGCGCCGAACCCTAGCAGAGACAAGCGGAGGGAGAGAAGGGGTACGTGCATGCAGAGGCGATCGAACCAAGGCCCCCTCATGCACGTCGCTAGCCCCCGCTGCGTCGTTTGCCTGGCCAGCCCCCTGGGCCTCAAGCCCAGTACTGACCAAGCCTACGTCACAGGCACCCACAGGCAGCCCAACTGAGCCCAACAACTCATTCAAACGCTCATATCTGGCCGCCCGAATGTCACACGGCACGGCCACCGCCGGCGAGCACTGTGACACCATCGAACCACCTTTTTTCTTTCGCCGAGTCACTCTCGTCCAACACTCGGGACGGAAAAAATCTGACAAAGTGATGGCTGACGGCCCATCCTTTGGCAACGGTCCCTTCCATGGTTTCACCTTCGATTTCTGCGAAGGAACCGAAGTATCCAATGAACCCGATTTCTTAGCACTCACCTTAGGTTTAGACCCCGAGGTAGATGTAGCCACAACAAATGTAGATGGTGACCGCACCGGCGCATCCGGCAGATCCTCATCATCGTCTTCTTCATCATCAGCTAGTATCCAAAAACGTCCCCCAACCCGCTGCGCAGGCTTGGGTTCCTCGGCGTCCCTCGTAAGATCCACGAACTCAATTTGCTCATCGCATTCTCTGGGCGCCTGCACACACTCAAGAACTTCGATATGGAAAAAATCAATAATAAAACTCTTACCAACAGCAATATCTTCGCCAACATTGAGATGTCGTCCGGCTAAAATGTCTCCTTCTTCATCGCGGATCGTCATCCAACGGGACGGGTGCGAGTAGATCAGGCCATTGATCCATCTCCCCGCCTTTCTATCGTCCTGAAAACGCACATACCATTTCGTATGATTCAAATACTCCCAATCACGATCTGCCATCGAGGGATCCGGGCTAGACGACGGGGAAAGAGGGAGATCGGGCGCCGCCTCCGAAACCGGCCTCCACTCATCTTGGATCGGATCCGGCGTAAGTCGCCGGGGCGACGGCGGCGGAGGATCCGCACCGCGGGTGAGCGGCGGAGAGGAAAGCCCCTTCCCGATGGCACACAACCCTACCCCGTCCGCCGTCGAGCTGGGCGGCGGTGGCTCCGGCAGGATTGGCGGCGTCAGGGACGCCCGGCCGCCGCCCGTCGATTCGCCCGAGGAGTCGCCCGCGGACTCGCCCATCCAAACTCCACTCAAGAGAGCAATGCACCTACGGTGTGGCCGGACTCATCTCCCCGGAGAATCTTCTGTGCTAACTGGCTAGAGCGAGCCTGTCCACGCCTTGGCTAACCACAACGTACGAAGACGTCCAACCTAGCTAACGACCAAACCAACGAGGACCGATGACCACATGGGTCTAATTCCACTGCAGTGGGTTCTCTGAAACTGCTCAGCTGTAGCAACTCATGCACTAAGCTCATATTATTATTTTCTGGAAACGGAAATTAGAGTACCTAATTTATGTAGCTTTCCCTGCTCTTTAATTTGCTCTGCTGTCTTGTTTGTTGACGAAAGATGTCAAATCTAACCAGCTTCCGGCCGGCACATATCACCCGCAAAAAAAAAAAAAGCTTCCTGCAGATATGCCAACTTGTGATAGAGCAACGAGTGGCCACCTGAGGACACGACTCATGCTGAGGTCTTTGTATTTGGTTTATCCTTTCAACTTCTTCCCCGTATTTCATTTCATTTCATACTGCTGTATATCCGTATTTACTCGGAAGTTGAGCTATTCAATGGATGCAAGTTTGATCCTGCAACTTGCGCGGTCTTGCTTGGAAGTGCTGTCCATGCTGATAAGGCTTCATTTTTGTCCACACAACTAAATATCAGGAGGCGCAAATTGGAACAAGGACAGCAATAGCAGGCCATTCCAACTGCTAGTCGGCCTCCTCCCCACCATTGCTCTAAGGCCAAGAGCTCTGTACTCCAACCATAACGATAGCTAGCTCCTCGCCGCCGGCCGCCATCAGCGTCGTAGCAGCAGCGAGAAGAGGAGAAGCAGCGAGCAGAAGAAGGCGCAGCACGGAGCCAACAGGGACAATCAAAGCGGTGGTTAGAGGTAGCCAAAGATTTCTTCTTTTACCAAACCTCTATTCTCTTTGTCTCTGCATTTCTGCCTTGTGTAAAATGATTCCTCATTTCATTCGCTTAAATCTTATTTCCCAGCAAGAAGATTCTTTCTTCCTAGAAAATCCACAAGATTCCATGGCCACAGCTTGGGATGTTGCATCTTTTGGCTGGGCCATAACCGTGGTTGGCTGGCTGGTGTCACCCATCATCACCTTGCTCCTGCCCAAGATCCTTGCATGCCTTGGCTTCGACCCGTCGCAGAAGCTCCATGACCTCGAGTTCCGCATCATCCCGGAGCTGGAGAACACGCTGCGGACCGTAGATCAGGAGAGGATGATGCAGAGAGCAAGCAAACAGAAATCCGATGTGGCTGCACTTGACAAGATGGCAACCGAGCTGAGGCACGCTCGGGAGGATACGGAGGACATCTTCGATGATGCACAGGAGAGGATTGTTTGCAGGGACATCCTCGATGACGCCGTGCAGACCTTCAGGAGGAGCTGCCTGGTTATTGCATGCGTTGTTCTGAGCAGATTGGCTTGTCTATTGCAGTCGGCACGGAGAAGATATTCACCTTGGTTCACCGGAAGCACTTCCGGTGAAGCTATGACTATCATCAGTGCTGCTGCCTCAGACGAGCCCGGTCTAGTGGCTATCGATATTTCAGGCTCCGATGAGTCTGTTCCGGTAACTGCCAGTGTTGCTGCCTCACAGGAACCAGCAGCTCCGACCTCGGATACTTTGGGACGATGGCTCTCTTGCTTTTGCAGCTCATTCGACTTGTTCGAGCACTGTTGGACATCCACCTTCAATTGGCTACGCTTTTATCGAGACTGGTCCTATGAGGCGGCTGGCTTCACAAGTTACCAGCTGGTAAGTACATCCAATTCATCGCCTACTCCTCATATCATATGCGCCCTTTGTACATGTAAAAGCTCTCTGTACATGTCATACAGAAGGTTTTTTTTTTCTGTTAGCCTGACTTCAACATTAAATCATACATTTATGTTATGGATAGATACAAACATGTCATCTCATCTGTATATGGGCTTCAAATGGTATTATAATACCCACTATATTGCTAAGATGATAATCGGTGTAAGTACTAATTCTCTCATTTCACATAAACATCCCATGCTACAGACTTGGTACTTTTTTCGATCAAAAATGGGAGTATATGCGATTGACGTACACAAGTAGTCCATTGCTAATTACGATGTTGGTCTACATTCTACAAGGCCATAGCCAATCATATCCAAGGTTTTGGATCCCGAGTGGACCATTTTTCTTGAGGGGCACCGATTTGCGGTTACCACGAAGTTCCTAAAAAAACAGAATTTCATTAAAATCAATTTTTGTATTCAAATATGCGAAATTTTGAATTCAAGTACTTAACTCCTATACATCAGGAGACTTGCCCTATCGTAGTGGTTGTTCATTGGCAGCTGCCGCTTGCTCATAAGTCGCGAGTTCGACCCTCGTCATTTTCAAAATTTGACATCATTTTTGAACTTTTGCATACTCCAAAAGAAATAAAAAAGTGTGAGCCAAGATTCAAATCAGCTAATCGCCGCTGAGGGAAGCATGGCTTTGCCACTATGCCATGACCAGTTATGCTGTTATAAAAGTGATGCAAAGTATTTAACTAAAAGGCAAGTGTTTGAATTCGAAAATTTTGACATTTTCTGCTCCGTACGAGTGTTTCTGGGGGGGGGGGGGGGGGGGGGGGGGGGGGGGGGGGGTCAGTAAACGCGGTAACTACTCGAAATCTTGATTTGGTAGCCAATCGAAATAGGCTTTCGCCCGCTTTATAGATAAAGCAACGATCCATACAACCAACATCCAAGTCCGAATCATGAACGACAGCTAGGGCAACAGCACAGTCAAGCCAAAATAACACAAGAGAAATAGCAAAAAAGCCACCTAGTGGCTGCCGAAAAGCGATCCTACGAAGATGATAGTCGACGCACTGTAGTCAATAGCGCATCTAGCATGCTTGAGCCCAAGCCGATCGCGGTCTCGCTGCTTAGAGAGTGGGTGCCAGTGCTGCAGAAAAGCAAGGAATTTGAAGGAGTCAGACGCCTGCCTCGGAAAGACCTGCTTAATCACCATTTTATTATGTGTCGTCCGTAGAGTCCACGATAGCGCCGCAAAGAGAAGCCAGAATAAGCGAAGATATTGCCCAGGATGGGTGGCCCTGGTCTGGAGGAACTCCGCGAGCTTCAAGGCCTCACAGTCGGGCCCAGTCCTTCGCGAACGAACGTCCATAGGAATCCTGCCGCCGTACATGAGAATAGGATGTGAGTCCCATTCTCCGTTACCGCGCATAAGGCCTTGTACAATTCTAGGTGCTTAGGGAAGGTGCTTACAGAAATAACCCAGGATTTCCTCAAGTACCGGTGCTTATTTGTACATGATAGACGCTTAATTAGGCATCTCTCTCTTAGAAATAGGCACTGATGCTTTAGAAAAAATAGTTTATTTTTCTAAGCACCTAGCATTGTACAAGGCCTAAGGGGCACAAGCAATCCCCCAGGCCATGCCACTTAAGCACCTCGGTCCCCAAAGGGATGCGATCTCGTAGTAGTTGCACACAAAAATCTGAATCTTCAATGGTAGAGGGGCCTTCCACAAGGGAGAAAGCCAAGGGATAGTGGATAACTAGCATAATGCCTGGCATGCCGTGTTGACCGAGAACTCACCCGTTGGTGTTAGCCGCTAGGAAACAGTGTCCACATAATCCCATAGCACCGGCGATAGGGCAGCCCGCAATCTAGTCCACTCGTTAGTCTCTGCTTGCCCAAATGTACAACGGAACCGGATGTTCCACTACCCAGACCGGGAAGCCATGGAAAATAGTATTAGTGGATACACGCAGATTGAGAACATGCCAGGAAAGCTCACCTGAAGTGGCTCAGAACCCACCCAGGGGTCCAGCCAAAATTGGGTCCCATCCCCATTTCCGATAGAGAAGGATATTCCTAGTCGAATGTCCTCCTTGATCCTTTTGATGGATCGCCAAAACTGGGACCCTCCCCCCCCCCCCCCCCCCCCCCCCCACCCGAGCGGGAGCATGCCAAGACAGGTTCACCCCTAAGGTATTTAACATTAAGGAATTGCAGCCACAAGCCGCCCCCGCCTCGCAGGATCCGCCAGACCCATCGTAACATGAGCGCGACGTTCATACGTCGAGAGGCCACCCAGGCCTCCACGGTCCTTGGGCATACAGTTGTCCGCCCACTTGACCATGTGGTACTTCTAGGCCACTGGCAGCCTGCCGGATCGAAGAACCTAGCGAGCTCCTTATCGAACAAGCTATGAACGCCCTTCGGTAGGATATACAGCCGCATCATGTACATGGGGAGGCTCACAAGGTTAGAGCTGATAGGGACAGTTTTACTTCCCTTTGTGGTAAACGGTCCACACCACGGCTCAGCCTGGACGCCACGCGGCCCACCAACGGGTCCAGCACACTCATCAGAATCTTTGAATCGGCCATTGGCATCCCCAAGTATGTGGGGAATGAGGTCAGCCTACAGTTTAAGTTGTCCGCGATCCGTTGTTGTTCTGCCGGCGGGAAACCTAGTACGACGACCTCTATCTTATCAAAGTTGATCTTTAGCCCCAGCATAGCCTCAAAACAAGGGAGTAGGAACTTGAGATTCACGGTGTCAAGGTCGGAGCCCTCCATCCTAATCATGGTGTCGTCCGCATATTATAGAAACCACCGGCCTGCCTTGTCTGGCATATGTCGCAAATTCATTGATTTGTGCCATAATACTATGTGCTGTGCACAACGCTTCAGATTTGGAATATAAACAATATTATTTACCAATATCCTATATTTCCTTGTTGACAATTGTGATAATATTTATTCGAGTTAGTATCACCATTAGTTCAAAACCTTGCACGGTGTTAACAAATCCATACACAAACTTGAAAAAACTATAAAATTGGTCACTGAACTTGCGATGCAGTAACACTTTCGTACAAAAGACTCAACCAACCCGTGCTGGGTTCTTTTAAAGAAAAACACCCTGTCATTATTTTAGACACTTCTAGCCTATATATTATAATGTAGATAATGTTCATAATTTACGACTTGTCGACTTTCTTTCTAATTACTTTTCTCTCAGCGAATAAACATTGCAGAACAACTAGTTGATGTATTACATGACACATTTTCAACAACTTAAGTGCACCAGAGTATGATCAAGAATAATAATTAAGAGTTATCTATCTGAAACTTCATAGTTGAGAACAAAAAGACCAAACATTGAAGTAGATCAAGTAACAGAGATACCATCGAGGCAAACTTGTTTGCCTTCTTCTTGAAGAATGCATCATCCTGACAACTACACAGAATTGTACGACCAAAGTGATTCAAATTACAGAATATTACAAACTTATGACTGAATCTTTGAACGCCAGAGAGCTTATGACTGAATCTTTGTAGTACCTCCTTGGCAATTACCAGTGCTGACAAAAGCTACATACTACAGGAACATCCCCTAAATCGTGCAGAACTGAGGAGAATATTCTTTGAACAAATTTCCCTAAATCAAACAGCCACACCTAAGTGACCTAGCCAAAATCATCGCCAAGGAGATGTATTGCCCCACCATGAGTTCAGTGACCACTTTTGTACTAAAGTGTTACCCCACCATGAGTTCAGTGACCACTTTTATGGTTTTTTCAAGTTTGTGTATGGATTTGTTAACACTGTGCAAGTTCGTGTACTAATGGTGATTTTATTTGTTTCCTACTTGCTTTATTTGTATGAAGCACTGATTCCATGCATACTTATACTGTAGAGTCATTATAGGTAGTTAATGTTTTTCATATTTGGAGACAGTTTTGTTCGTCAACATTTTTTCTGCATGTCCATTTGTCAATTTTCATTGCACCAGTGATATCTCATTTGTTTTGCATTATAGTCAGATATCTCTAATAAATAAAAATATGTACGTGATTGGCATACTCATTTAAGGTTTTTCTTTCTTGCAGAAGAATGCAACCTTGGTAGATATATTCCTTACTGCTATCTCAAGACGGAAATTGAAGAAACGAGTAGAGAAGGTAGAAACCACCATTACGGAATTGAAGAAGTCACCTCTCTTGGGCATGGCAAGCAACAGCACACCAAATGTTGTTGCCAACAAAAACAGGAGAAGACTTGGAGCTGCTAGCAAGCGGAAGGTATTTGGTAGAGAGGTGTTGCGTGATGATATCATGGCAAGGCTCCGTGAGATACCACAGTGTGATGCACCAAGCTCGAGTACTAGTCTGTGTTACTCTGTGATTGGCATATATGGTGTTGCAGGATGTGGGAAGACTACCTTTGCAGGATATATTCGAGATTACATAAAGGAGGAATGCAAGGAGAAACTTTTCGACACCATCATGTGCATTCATGTGTCTGAGAATTTCATTGTGGAGGATATATTTCAAGCAATGCTGAAGGATATTGGCGAAGATAGTCACTCCAATATTTCAGATCGTGGCAGTCTAAACGGAAAGTTGAAGGAAGCATTGTGTGGCAAACGTTTCTTCCTGATATTGGATGACCTCTGAGTGAAAAACAAGAATGACCAACAACTGGAGGAACTAATCTCTCCACTCATTGTTGGGTTGGAAGGAAGCAAAATCCTAGTGACAGCTCGAACCAAAGATGCAGCTGCAGCTCTGTGTGCCGATGAACTTATTGAAATGCCTGATTTGGATGAGGATCAGTACTTCAAGATGTTTATGCATTATGCTCTGGGAGGTACAAGTGTGGCCGTTAAAGAATTTGAAGAGGTCGGGAGATTGATTGCAAGAAAGCTACACAGCTCACCTATCGCGGCAGTGACAGTGGGAGGACGACTTGGGACAAATCGAGATATGAGATTTTGGAAAAACACTGCAAACCATGGAACATTTAATGAAACCATGGATTTAATGAAACCATGGATGCTCTTTGGTGGAGCTATCAGCAACTTAATCCGGACATTGGACGATGCTTAGAATACTGCAATATATTCCCTAGAAGACTCAAATTGGAAAAGGACAAATTGGTGAACCTGTGGATAGCGCAAGGGTTTATAAAAATCAGCCATGCAGCAGAGGACATGGAAGATGTAGCCGAGAGCTACATTCAAGAGTTAGTGTCACACTCCTTTCTGCAGCCAGAAAGAACTAGTTCTGGTTGCTTTAGAATTCATGATCTGGTGCATGATTTATTAGACATGGTCACTGGATGTGATTGCTTCGGAATTGAGAATGGAAAAGGCCAGAGAGAAGGCTGGATAGGTGATGTCCCTCAAGATGTCAGCCATCTTTTTGTTCAGAATTATGATGGAGAATTGATTACCAAGAAGATCCTCGGATTGAAAAAGTTACGCACTCTCATAATCTATATTGTTGAAAAGGATACACCAGTTGAGGAAAAGGTCCTTCAGAGTATATGCCTAAGACTGCCGAAGTTACGGGTACTGGCCATTGCTTTCAACCACGGACGTCAATTCAGCAGTCACGTTGAGATGTTTTTAGTCCCAGAATCCGTTTTTCAGTTAAAGCACCTCCGCTATCTAGCTTTCCCGAAAGGTGCCGAATGCAAGGTTATTTTACCAAGTGCACTAGCTAAACTTCTCCATATCCAGCTGCTAGATTTTGGTCTTGGGAAAATTTCGGATTTTACCTGTGCTGCTGACCTTATCAATTTGCGGCACATATTCTGCTCGTACGTGAGCTTTCCTAACATAGGCAGGCTGAGCTCACTTCAAACAATACCATCCTTCACTGTAAGGATTGAAGAGGGTTATGAGATAAAGCAGCTTAGGTACCTGAACAAGATTCGTGGCAGCCTGGTGGTCGATGGCCTTGAAAATGTTAAAAGCAAGGAGGAAGCTCTTGAAGCCAATCTAGCAGCCAAGGAAAGGCTCATGGAACTGACACTGATCTTCCCAGATTACAATGATTCGTGCACTCCAGAAGCTGAAGCTGAGGTACTTGAGGGCTTGTGCTCTCCCGTGGGGCTTCAAAAACTGTCTTATCTTCTTCTACAGCGGCTCAAGGTACCCAGATTGGATGGTGGGTAAGCTGAACGGTGGCCCAAAGGACCTGCAAAAACTTGAATTCTGGTACTGCGGCCAACTGGGACCTGGTCCTGAACTTGAGGCTTTCCCGCATATTCATATGCTCAAGCTTGTGGGCTGCGGCTGGGATGCCTTACCAGGCAATATGGAGCACCTCACATCGCTCGGGACACTAGAGATCCACAAATGCAAGAATATCCGATCCCTTCCAACACTGCCCCAGTCTCTCAAAGAGTTTAAACTTGAGTTCTGCGACGATGAGCTCATGAAGGGTTGTCAAACAGAAGGAGATCTGAACTGGCTTAAGATAAAGCACATCCACCATAAATATTTTGACCCACGCATGTAAGCCTGTAATCCTCTTTGCTGCCTTGTTTTTCCGTAATTATTACACTCCGTTTCTAACTCTGCTTATTTTTATTCAGCACATGGTCAACCTCACAACATGGCCCTTCTCACGCCTCAGAAGCCTACAATGTGATTGTTCAGTGCTACTACATAATTGACCGTGAGCTGTACTACTAGTAGTAGTGCAATGGAATTCAGTAAAACTTGTCATTAGTGCTAGTTCTGATCTGTAATAATATTGGTAGTGCCGTTGAATTTGATTGATTACTGCTATTTAAGCACTGCGCTATGTAATGTACGAAACTACGAATGTCAAGGAGTTGGATAATTCAGTGCTCTCTAGCTTGCTCATCTGTCAGCAAATCCAAGTTTTTTACGTAACTAGGATTGCATACGTGGTAGGTGTAGCATTACTCATTTGGAATTCAGCGTGGTGAAAAGATCATATGTGCAGCAAAGGCACTCCTCTCGCCCTAAGTGGGTGGTCACATGAGAGGATTAAAATTGTATGATCAACATCCATAGCGAGGAAGACGGAGATAGTGGCGGCGAGTGGTGCTGTTGTCTCATGCAGATCAGCCTTGGCTGCCACTAGTGAGGATGATACACGCATCCGGAGTGCCCCGGGCTACAGTTTTGGCGGTGTCGCTGTCTTTTCTCCTTGTCAAGTTTTCTTTGGGTGGCAACGAGTGGCTCCTGTTGAGTCTCGTCAGCCTACCTGTGCGGCTGTGATCATTGCTCGCCGTAAGGCCATGCGCATATGCAACTATTGGGACTGAGGTAAGTGGAGGAGACAATATTATTTGACTTCGATTGGATGGTACTTCTCGAGTACACATACTTGAGCTCCGGGTGAAAACTCTGGTCTAACCCAAATTGGTTATACCTGGCAATGGCGGCGTTCTTTGCGTCGTTACCTTCATGATGGCATTGCTCGGATTTTGCTCGGAATTTGTTCTTCATGGTGAAAACCACGATCTGACCTTTGGTGGTTCGATCCGGCGACTGCAACGCTTGTACGTCGTTCCCTTTCTGGAGGCGTCGCTTTTGGAGAACCCTTCTCTTAGTCTTTGTGTTGTCAAGAGATGATGGGCACTCATGGTCAATGTTGTATTTCGTCAATTGCTGTTTTCATTGCTTACGTTTTCTTTTTTTCTCTCTCCGTCTAGGCATAGCTTTGGTCTTGCAGCTTTTTTCCAACCAATTAACAATAGTGTCGATACTGCCCGCTATGCCCGGCGGACACAAGTGGACCGGTAATTGGCTTTTTTCTACTAGTGTCTATGCTGCCTATTGTATCGCATCTGTGCTAGAAAAGGTGGGAGAAGGTGACACAGAGCTCAATTTGTCAGGGTATAGTCGAAGACCCAGTTCGTCTGCATCCAGACGTACATATAAGCCCAAGTTCACTGATAACAATTGTGACACTACTCATGATAATCCTCCAAAACCCGTGCAACCTGAAGATAAAACTGACCACTCCTAAGGCATACTGGTGGGCCGAAGGCAATGTTCGTGGTGAGCGTTGGGGCGGGGATCATAAGTGTAATACCGTGGTTCAGTTACACGTGGTTCAAGAGATGCACGTACTGCGACAACCGAGTTTGGTCGCGATAAATACTCGTTTTGTTGCAATAGACGCCCCATATTGCAACAAACTACATCATCGTTGCAACATGGTAGCGATATTGCAACAAACAAATTATGTTGCGTGAGACAGTCGTTTTGTTGTAATAGAGACTAGGTATTTCAATAGAATATCTATTAGTGGTAATATTTGGAAAGATATTCCGACATCTGTGAGACGTTGCGTTAGTTACAAATATCGTTGCGAAAGCTTGGCTACCTATTGCAACAAAATATGTATTGGTCGCAATAGCGTACATTTTAAAAATTGAAAAACATGGACATTTTATTATATTGGATGTAAACATTTACTCCCTCCGTTTCTTTTTAGTCTGCATATAAGGTTTGGTCAAAGTCAAGCTTTGTAAAGTTTGACTAACTTTATATTAAAAAATATAAACATTGACAATATGAAATCAACATTATCAGATGCACCACGAAATGTATTTTCATACTATATAGTTTTAATATTGTAGATTTCATATTTTTTTATATAAATTTGGTCAAACTTTCTGTAGTTTAACTTTGACCAAATCTTATATGCGAAATAAAAAGAAACGGATGGAGTAAATATACATTGAATTTTTTTTGTAATATATGCCGAACAATTTTTAAAAACATATTGAACACTTTTTTGATATAGGCTGAACAATTTTTTGAAATAAACAATGAATATTTTAGTATATGTTGAAAAATTTCTTGCATATGATGAACAAGTTTCATATAAAAATTGATGCATGTGCAGGGGCACCGACTATTAGAAATCCGCCAATCCACATGTGCTTCCGGAGATCGGATAATGGAATGCTAAATCGATATCTGGGGTCAAGCCAGGGTACTTATCCTCCCGTCTATAAATCAATGACCAATAAAAGACCAAAGTTGTGTACCATAGTCAGTAGCTAGGTATGGATAGGGAGGCATAGAATACATATGAGTTGTCTTACTAGCGTGAGCAATCATCCAACTATGGTGGTTTCTCAACCGCATCTATATATTGATCTGCGGCGCTTCTATGAAGTTTTCCTTGTCTCCGTTTTCAAAGCTGAATGGATGACTGAATCTGTCGAAGCATCATTCGATATTTGCAGATTATACAAGGTGAACAATTTCTTAATATACGATGACCATTTTGTAATACACGATGAATATTTTTGTAATGCATGACGAACCTTTTCAAAATATCATGTTAATATTTTCTTAATATACGATGAACATATTTTTATTACATGGTGGACCTTTTATATCATACAAAAGGGAAAACAGAGAAAAGATATAGCAAAAAATGAAAATAGAGAAAAGAAACCACAAAAAAAATGAATAGAAAGAAAGAAGCAAGAAAAAAAGGAATAAGAAAAGGAGAAAGAACAAAGAAATTAAGAAAATAATAAAACCTGGTTAAAAAAATAAACAGAATAAATTGGTTCATGGTTCCTATAACTGGCAGGAACCTTCGAGAATTACCACTACGCCAACTGTTTTCGTTGTTCATTATTTGGAAAACACAGTAATTAACCCTTTTTTTGGTATTATCATGTAAGATATATACCCAATTTATTATGTGTGATATTTCTGAAAAAAATAAAAAAATAATACACAATAAATAATTGTGAACTTGAGGAAACATCAAATATTTGAAAATGTACGTAGAATTGGAAAATTTTATCGGTTTTGAAAAAAGTTCATGGATTTGAAAAAAGGATGGATTTTGCAAAAAAAATCATAAATTTGAAAAAAAACATAATCAATTGGAAAAAATTCATGGATTGGATATTTCATTGATTTAAAAAAAATGAAAATTCATGAATTTCAAAAAATATTCACAAATCATAAGAAAAAAGTTTGCATGAATTTTAAAAAGTTCATCGAATTCAAGAAAAGATCACGTAATTTGGATGAAAGAGTTCATCGATTTCAAAAAAAATTCATCAATTTTAAAAAACATTATGGAACTTAGAAAAAGTTCGTCGATTTTGAAAAAAAGTTCATCAAATTTGAAAAAAGTTCATCGGTTGTTTTTTAAAAAAATTATCAATTAAAAAGTCAGCAATTTCAAAGAAACTTCATTGATTTTGGAAAACAATTCATCAATTTTAAAAAACATTTGCAAAGTTGGAAAAGGGTGATCGCTGTTGAAATAAAAGTCCATCAAATTTGAAAAGAGTTCATCAATTTAATAAAGTAAATTGATTTTGGAAAAAATTCATAATTTTTTTAAAAAATTCATTAAAACCTAAAAAAATTCATCAGTCTTTTCAAAATATTCTCATACTTGCAAAAAGTTCATTGATTTTTCAAAAAAGTTCATCCAATTAAAAAAATTTCATCAATTTTGAAAAAAAAAGTTCATCATTTTCAGAAAAAAGTTCATCAAATTCGATAAAAGTTAACAAATTTGAAAAAAGAATATTTGAATTAAAAAATGTTCACTCATTTAGCAAAAGAAAAGAAAAAATAAAACCGATGAAACCCATTCCAAGGAAAAGAAAAGGAGAGAATCGGCCAAGCTGGAGAACGCCCCTTGTAGCAGCACCTGGGTTAGCCATGGAGCTGTGCTCTAGCTGGGAAGAAAATGGCGAGGGACGATTGGAGGAGAGAGCTACAGAGAAAAGATAAGAGAAAAATGCATCATACAGTGCGTGGGCCAGAAAAATGTACGAGTGCGCTGTCTCCCTGGTCTTACGATCCAGTTGGATCACGTGGCCCGCGCGCATCCGGTGCGACGGTTCGGCTGGCGCACCAGGTGGAAACGTTTCCCTTTCAGTATTTCATTGAAAAAGTTCTTAATACACAATGAATATTTTTGTAATACATATTAAGCTTTTTTATATACCATGAACATTTTCTTAATGTAAGATGAACATTTTTGTAATACACATTGGACCTTTTTTTACACAACGAACTTTTGTATCATACCAAAATAATAGAAATATGGAAAAGAAAAAATTAAAAAAAATACAAATTCAAATAAACAAAATTAGAAAATAAAAGAAAAAATGAAAATAAGAAACAGAAACAGAAAAATGTAGAAATAGTGAAGCTCGACGGTGGGCTGGCCCAAACTGGGCGTCGAGACTAGCTAGGCGCCTTTAGCAATGCCGCGGCTCCTTGACGCACGCGCGCGTCAAATAGGATCTGCCCACACTTAGCGATTCAGCGAGATCGCAATGGAGGTCGGTGGACGCGTGGTCAAACTGGAAAGAATGAGAAGAGAAGTCAGGCTATATTTGCTTATGGGCTAATTTAGAGTGGTAGTATATTCAGCCCAGTATTTAGAGGCCCAGGCGATAGAGTTCCGGGTCAACAGAGTTTTGACCGTTTCCAAACTGTTTGCAGAACTAAAGTCTATTCTTTATCAGGACCTTTTGATGAGTGCAGATATTCAATTCAAACATGATTTATGTAGACAAACTAGACATAACATGGCCTCTTTTTCCACAAATGGATCTCCATCCGAGTCCACGCCATTGGGTCTTCCTTGTATTGGATTATACTAGCACATATGGCCGTACGTTGCAACGGGAGAGAAAATTTGTGTCTCCATATAAATATCCAACAATGCAGCACGTGCATTGCAACAGGCGAGAAACTTCGTGTGTCCATATAAATGTCTATCAATGCCACATGCCAACATCCAAACGGTACCACCCGATGGCGACATAGTGGCACACGCCAAGGTCAAAATATACAATTAATGAGTTTGCTTTTCTCTTAAATGTTTTGGATTATCAGGTATTCATCTTGATATAAAAGATGACCATACGCCCAAATTACATGCCACATTATAATTCTATGAAAAAACATAGTACGGAAATAAACAAATGACGACCTCATGAGCGCCTTCGCTTCCTTGAACGTCATGCCATGTAGAAAAATATCATATAACAGCTCATGACGGCTTGTAGAAGGTCTGCCTCACCCATTTTTATCACAACCTTGGAAAAACAATGTTGCAAAGGAAAATGATTTAATAATAAGAAAGACCCTATGTCTCTGCGTAAAGAGCAACGACACTAAGAAAAATAAACCAGCGCCTGAAGGTACTGGTACATAATTAACCTTCCACTATTCTCGTGCCTAGAGCAATCTTCAGTACCGCTAATTGCAAAACAAAAGCAATCTATAGGATTTCCAATCATTGTTGCAAATCTAAACCAAGAATTGTTTGAGGTCACGCACCATAGTCATCTTCCTTGGAGGCAGCCATCGCAGGCCAGGCAGCGCGGAACGCACAGCGTGAGCGGCAGCCGTACCCGCACGGCTGTGCGTGAAGTCGGCAGCTGATCCAGCCGAAGACAATAAAGATGTTAGTGAAGGAGACGCCTGTTGTAGATGACGGAGGGGGGGGGGCGACAAAAGCCGATCTAAGATCGGAAAACCAAAAAAGAACCGTCAATCAAGACGACCGGCGAGAGAGAGAAAAACTCCGATCAATGGATCGGGAAAAAGACTCTCTAGGGCAGCCGATCAACACGATCGGCGGACGAACCCTAGGTACGGGCGGCGCGGCCCCCGGCGGCGGTCATGAAGGCCGACCGCCCCGGGGGCGGCGCGCGGGTGCGGAATCGGCGGCAACTAGGTTTATGATCGATTAGGCTGATACCATGTTAGAAGGGAGAGAGGAATTGGTGGAATAGTTGTTGTATTGCTTGAGCCTCATGGGTATATATATAGAAGTACATGATTATCTTGGAATACAAGGCAAGCTAGAATAATATTCTGCGCTATCCTAGCTTTCCTAATAATCACGATAGTCAACAACGGTCTCAATCACTTGAGGGAATACACTAAGAAAAAAAATGGAGAGAACAAAGCAATGGCATTCTCGTTGACAAGATCCTGAAGAAATTAGCCGGAATTTCCCTGAAGTGACGACACACCATAAAGGGGGGATATGGCTATTTACAAAAAAAAATTGCTGCACATATGGAAGGTTAATCTTTACTAATAAAGATCACAGTAGTTCAAAACTCATCCGAGTTGCTTAATCTGTTGTCGGGTCAGCTGCTGTGTGCGCTCACTGCAGCACATGTGTGAGGTCTAAGATTCTCTCATTTGGTTTTCTTTTCTTTTGGAGTGATTGCTAAATTGTAAGTTTATACTAAAAATTCATAAGAACAAACTCAAAAAAACTAAGATTAATGGAAGCCAGACCAGGCACCAGACCAGACACATGCGGGGGTGAGGCTGTCATCATCAAAGAGAGGCATAATTTTTCGGGGGAAGGTTCTCCGCTCAGGCGGGGGGATTGTAGCGCCAGAACATACCAGATTTCTGCATGTGTCCAGTATAGCGAGTCAATTTGGTTAAAAAAAAACACTCTGCAAAGTTGTACAAGATATTTTAGTTTGTTTGCATCCTGCTTACACTTGTGAACACAATCACAAAGATTATTGCGGAGGTGCTTTCCATTTGGCTATGCACACACATGAACACCCTCATCTCCAACATTTAAAGTGTCTTTATCATACGGAGAAGAATACATGACAAAGACGATAATCATGAAATGGCAAAATATACAGATTCAACAAAGATTATTTTTTGCACACAAAAAAGCAAAGTTCTTTCTTTGCTCTTATAAATCGATTGACCTAATTAGTATGTTTTTTTTTCTTTTGAGAAATATCTATCCAAATGGAACTAGAGAAGTACTCCCTTCATTCCACAGTGTAGTGCCTATAGAGATTTTTTGTGAAAGTCAAACTTTGCTAACTTTGACCAAGTGTATAGAGAAAACTTCTACATCTACAATACCAAACATGTACATTCTGAAAATATAACTCATGATGTATCCAATGATGTCTATTTGGTATTCAAAATGTACCTACTTTTCTCTATAAATATGGTCAAAGTTTGTAATGTTTGACTTTTGCAAAAATCTATAGGCACTACATTATGAAATAGAAGGAGTATAACGTGGAACCACGATGGTGTGTCCGGGAGAAGAGAAATATGATATCGTGAAACATGAAGGCAAGCAACAGCTGAACTTATTTGTAGCACGCAGACGCAAAGTCATGGCATGGGCGGCTGTGGCAAACTTCGTGGAGAGAGCCTGCTTCGCTGCTTCCTTAGCAAAATCCTGTTTGCTGCACGGTGTTGAGTTCATTTTAGTTCCGCAATAGAAAGTTCAATCATTGTTGATGCATGTCAGACTTTTCTACGTCTGCTTGCCATCATAAAATGAAGGCCATCCATATCTGATCATGAATGCCTGGTCTGATTTAGAAGATAAGACTGGTCTGTTTTTTTTACAGGAGACTATGATGAAAGGACGATGGCAAATAAATCATACGTCAAAAAAGGACCACCCAATAATTCTAGCTAGATACGGTCAGGGTGGTACTTACAACTAATGCATGTACTACTATTTCCACGGATCCATTGTTCGCACACAAAAGAAGAAAAATCTTCAAATAATTTTTTTTCCATGTGATGCTGATAGGAGCCTCTCTACCGCACCCTTGGATGCTACTTCCTCGAGTCAAGTCGTACCCTGGTGAGTGCTGACCACCGTGTCACATATCATGTTCTACGTGAATTCATCTTGGTAAGTAGTCCTAGTGGATTTTTGTCTTCCTTCCTTTTTCGAGAAGGAGGGTTAAACCTCCTGACCTCGGCATCTATGGATGCATACAATCATAAAATTACTAAAATTTGTGTGAGGCAATAACGTCGAAGCCATCAACAAGCCCAATAATTCTAGCTAGGTATTGTGGTTCTGCAATTGTCACTGGAATGAGGCTAATCATGAGATGGAGATATATATAAATTGATATATGAATTATGGGTTTTTCTTATTCTTTTGAGAAATATCTATCCAAATATTTGAACTAGAGAAGGACAACGAAATCACCATTCATGGTGGTGTGTTCAAGGGAAGATAAATAATCTGAAACACAAAGGCAATCAGCAGCTAGACTTATCCGATCATCGAGACAGCCATGGCGCCCATGGGCGGCAGCAAATGGAAAGAGAACTATCTGATTGTGAAAAATGAACTGTAGCACACAAACACAAAGCCATGGCCATGGGCAGCAGCAAATGGAAAGATAACTTATCCGATCGTGAAAAATGAAGAGTAGCACGCAAATACAAGGCCATGGCCATGGGCGGCAGCGGCAACTTCGTTGAGAGAGAGTTTTCATGGGAATCAGTTCATTTAGGTTCCAAGACATGCCTCGAAGTCTAAACCTACTGCTACCGGTCGATTTTTTGCCATTTGATTCCCTGGCCGCGGTCCTTGACTCTAGATGCATCCCGACTTCTCTCCATTTGCTTGCAACCATAGAGTGACGGAGGCCATCCATACATGATCATGAAAGCTTGGTCCGATTGAGGTGATAAGACTGACCCCCATGAGACGACGATGACAAGTAAAAACACATCAACGGTCGCCAGTCGTGCACGGGTCAGCCAATAATTCTAGCTAGATAAAATGGTCCTACAACTAATGTGTGTACTATTTCCAAGCATCCAATGCTCCCATACAAAAGAAGAAAAATTTCCACATAAAGTTTTCAACATGATGCTGATTTTTTTGGAAGATATACTATGATGCTGATAGGAGCGCTCAACCTCACCCTCGGATGCTACTTCCTCGAGTCAAGTGGTACCCTGGTGAGTGGTGACCACCATGTCACATGTCATGTTCTACATCAATACGTCTTGGTAAGTAGCTCTAGTGGATGTTTTTCTTGAATTAATTAATTAATTCGTTTTTGAGAAGCAGGGTTACACATCTTGGTTTGTGCATATATGGACGCATACAACCATACAATTATTTAAAGAGCTGACGCAACAAGGACAAAGTCGTCAACAAACAAAATAAATTAGAAGACTGATAAATTCTACATGTACTGCTACCAGTTAGCACACATTGTGGTAATTGGCAATAGATTGAAGGTTCTGTTTGCAGTCATCGACTATAGGGGCAGCTCGACTTCTCTCCACCACAACTGAAGGAGGACAGCCATAAATGAATGATATGCTTGATCCAGGAGATAAGACCCGTCCATGATGAGACGATGACTACGAGTAAAAACACATCGAGGCTACCCGGCCCGGTCCTTAGATTTCAAGGGCCCGGGCTGAGATTAGAATATTGGGGCCCTTAAAAAATTTCAAATATTCTTAGATATGAAGTCATTGGCAATGATATCAATGGAATGAGATTAAAGACATGGTTTCCCCAAAATTGTGTCGTCGCGTCGGCCGATGGATGTTCTGTATTGTCCTACCGGCGCGTCCACATGGGGTCGGTGATGGGGTGTCATTGGCTAGGGTGCACGAGGGATCAAGTGTTTGTCGCAGACAACTATGGGGGAAGGGTGTCACATGAGAGATCAAGCCAATTGTGGCCTCACGAGGTGGCCGACGGCAAACTATCTTTTTGGTATGCAGAAATATGTTCTACAAAAAGAAAGCTTTATGACAAAACAATTACAATCATCAATACGAACATATTATGGCCAAAGTAGGATATCCAAAAATACAGATCACTAAACAAAGCGGATAGTTTCATCATGGACGAGAGTAATGAATTTGTATTTGTGCAAAGAAGCCAACACGAGAGTACCGAATGTGTCATAGCTATCGCCATGGTGTGCACATGTGCCGCTATATATCTTGTCATTGTCCATGCATGTGTGCCGACTCTGCCACCATATTTAGTTTGCTAGGTTTTTTTTTTGTGATATTAGTTTGCTAGGTTAAGCTCGTTGCACGACAACATGTTCCGCCTCGGCAAGCAACAAGCATGCAAAAATATATAAAAAAAATCCTTCAATTGATTCTTAGTTCCATCCTTGTTTTTGAGCGATTCCTTAATTCCATCTTACTACTAATATTTTTAGCATAATTCCTTTTTTAAGAACTAATTACTTCTTTTAGACAACCTTTTATTCTAGAAAAAACTTTTGAGAATGAATCAGTGCGCTTCATGCCCACAGCCTTGGTGTGGCCCATTACTAAACCATCCATGTTTTATGTAAAGAAAGAAAGGGCCCAAGGCAAAATTTTGTTATTATTCTTTGTTTCATTTTTTTCATTCAACAAGGGGCTGCCACCAGCAAAACTTTTTTGTGCTATTTTTTATTACCTGATCAATATAACATATTTATTTTATAGACTTGTGGCCTGTATATCAATATTTTTGAACTGCAATTGCACGCCTAAACCGAGTTACAGCTATAGTGCATCCCACACTCAACAGAAAGGAAATCCATTGGCTCCATGGGGTGCAACTACAGGCACCGCGACATGCATGCAATTGCATGCTATGCATCCCACACTCAACTGCCGGTTGTTTTTTGTTTTAATTTTTTTTATGGTGGATGGGATTAAAAAATATCCTATCAGTTGCACGTCGACCCTTCGAGTACGACTGAAGCGCCAGAACTTGTGTGCAACTACAAAAACCCCACTTAACCAATGGTTCTTTTAATATTATTTCATTTTTCATCACGGACACTTTTTTTTCTACATTTCCATTCTGTTGCACACTAGTCTCTGCACGTGCAATTGCAAACACGGCGGCACACACAGAATTGCACACACGGCACCCCCGCACCATTGCAACCGCAGCAACAAGGGTACCTCTAGGGATTATTTTATATTTTATGTTTAATATTATTTTTTCACCGCATGTTTTGGTCCTGGAATTTTTTTTATTTTCTGTTTTTCACTTGACATTGCAAGCTTGAAACTATGTCTACAAATGCTATAAAGGATAATGCGCTCTTTAAAACTATGATTACAATACGAACTTTTTCTGAAATCCATGGTGAATATTTTTTAAAATACATGATGAACAGATTTTAATGTGCGATGAACATTTTTCTGAAATGCATAGTGTCCATTTCTAATACTTGGTGAATATTTCAAACAAAAAAAATCCAAATTTCAAGAACATGGGGTTTTTGGAAAAATGTTCCAGATATCCTGAAATGTTCGCCGATTAAAAACAATGTTCATATTTTGAAAAACAAAATATTCACGTATTTGAAAAATGTTCAAAAATTAAAAAAACAAATTAAATAATGGTTCACGAATTTTTCAAAAAATAATCTTATCCTGAATTACATAAGAAGTACAACCCTTCAAATTATGATCGCCGATTCAAAGTGTTCATAGATTTAAAAAAATATCAAGAAATTCAATATATATTCACTGATTCACAAAATGTTCGCTGATTAAAAAAAATGTTCATCGATTCAAAAAATGTTCATTGATTCAAAACAAAAATGTTCTTAAATTGAAAAAATGGCACTGATGATTAAATTTTTCATCGATTAAAAAACATTCCTAAATTTACAAAATGTTCGCAATTTAAGAAGAAATGTTTTCAAAACATTTAAAAATAGCTGCTAATTTTAAAATGCTCATGGTTTCAGAAAAAAAAGTTCATAAATTTAAGAATTGTTAATAATCTCAAAAATATTATGTGAACCTGAAAAATATGTTCGCAAAAGTGAAAAAGAAAAAGAAAGAAAAATAGAAAATGGAAGAGAAAAATAAAAAAAAAATGATGAAATTTTAAAAATGTGAAATTAAAACTATTAAAAGAAAATAAGAACTATAAAATAAAGAAAAATCAGTACAATGAAAGGAAAAAAATTGGTTCAGGAAAGGTTCTAACGACGTTAGAAGAAAACAGACTAGGCTGGCCAATACTGTGGACAAGCGCGCAGGAGGGGGGTCGATATGGGCTAGGTCGCTCGACAACGACCTACACGCGGAATAGGAACGACCAAGTTATCGACCTTGTAATTTAGATCCCCTTTAAATCTTCCGAACACATGGCAGTACACACTAGGGGAAATGCTATATCTCACTCACCACAAGGCCTACAGGCACGGGGCATGCACCGGCCTAGTTATATTCATCCGATTGTTTTATATCTTTCTACTTGGGTTTTTATTGGCCGATTTTTCTAGGTTTCTCTTGGTTCGGTAGCTAGTATCCGATTTTTCCAAACTTCACTTGGTCCTGTTTACTATGAGTGCTATATTTCGCCTACCGCTAGACAGATATAGCTCTTGCCTTCAATGCTGCCTTAACTGGGCCAGCCCATCTTAACAAATTTTCTAGTAGCTTCCTTGGTCTCTATAAGTTACTGTTCTTCTTCTTGGCTGGAGTGGTCTAATTTTCCATCCAATTTCCTCTGCTTTCATTAGTTTTTTTCTAAGTTCCTTATTATGAGTTTTTAGTTACTGTTTTCTTTGATTTTTACAAATTTCATGTTTTCATTTTCGTTTTTCTCTCTCTCTTTTCCATTTCTCAATACGTGTTGCATATGTGCCATATGAATCTGGAACATTATTTAAATAAATGTTTAAAAAATTTCAAATACATGACGAAGATTCTTTTCTACTAAATGTTTTGACTTTCTTTTAAGAATATGTGGTAAGTAATTTTTCCATACAGTTGAACAATTTTTTCAATGGCACCAGACATATATTTAAAATTACGCGAATATTTATTTACATTATATAAATAGTTTCAAAAAATTCATTAACATATAACCATGTGAACATTTTTAAATTGTCAAGTACATTTTTACACTGATATGAAATATTTTCTTTCAATTACACAAACATTGGCTTTACATTGTGTAGGTATTTTCAAAAAGATTTTATCGCCCTCAGGCGTTGTGGGGGCACTGCTCAGCCATTCTAATACCAATTGGGATTCACAATATTTTATCACTCGTTTAGTTTACTGAAGGCACAATGGATATTCAATGAAAATATTTAGACATTGTGTAAACATTTCTAAAAAAATTCTTTAACATATAAACACGTAAACATTTTTAAATTTTCAGGTACATTTTTACACTGATGTGGAATATTTTCTTTGAATTACACAAACATTGTCTAAATATTTTCAGAAATATTTTATCGCCCTCAGGCGGTGGGGAGACTACTTGGCCATTCTAACACGAACTGGGCTTCACAATATTTTATCGCTCGTGTAATTTACTGCAGGACCCACACACAATGGATATGCCCGTGGGAGCGCGACTTTGTCTTGCTTACAGAGAAACAAACCGTTCCCCTCGCCACAAGCTCTCCTAAATGGGCCTGCTCAGCTTGTTTTTTTTTTGTTCTTTTCTTACTTCTACTTATATATTTACAAATGGGAAAATATTTACTTCCAGTTTTATAAATGTTCACCATACATTAGAAAAATGTTAACACAGTATGTTAAAAATTGAACCACCATTTACAAAATATTACATGTTCCAAAAATTGTTCATGACAAGTGTTTATGCAGTGTCTATGTAGATGAGTGGTCTGCCCTGTAGTTGCAATCTTGGAGATGGACATGAGGACATCATCATCCGAATCACCGTCTTGCTGCAGAGGCGTTGGATGATCCGTTGAAGAAGGTCGAGGAGCTCTCCGACAATGTGGAGCTGGACTGTGGCTGCGCCCTGATGGCCTCGTCCCCAGCGCTCCCACACGTGAAACATAAATCACGTGCACGCCAGTAGTTGCCCATGCCGGCCACTCCATCCTCGCCTCATGCAACTTGATCCAGAGCATTTGCTACATCCATGTCGTGCCTGTCCTTCGTAGTCGCAGGTGGCCCTGGTAGCGCACCGGTAGGGCTCCGGTGCGACAATAGGTCACGCCTGCTGCCGGGCTTGCGGCACGTCTTGCCGTCTGAATTCTCAACAAGAAAGTGCCTCCACCAGCTACTCTTCTAACTAAGCAAGAGAAAATGCAGAGTCCCAGGTCTTTTGGTCGATGAAGCAGAACACCCACACAAATCTCATGCTTAAGACCCTCGAGAAATTGAGTGGTAAAGAAAACAGAATCAAATGAAGAATTCTGTGCAAATAGCTGATTTATGATTTCCTCAAACTGTGTGCGAAGCTGACGCAGATGAATTTTGTACTGCTCCCTACCAAATTTCCGACATAACATTCTGCATACTTACTCCCGAGACATTCTAGCATTGCTAGACTCGTGTAATTGGAGCCACCTCGCTGTGTTGCCCGTGAAGTGGAGGGTGGCCACCATAACCCAAAGATCAGGCTGAATTCCATACACATCAGAATATTTTTCACAATGAGTTTTCTAAAATTGAGGGTTGTCGCCGTCAAAGGAGGGGAAATCAAGTTTTGGTAAGGACCAACAGGCCGGATTGGCGTGTGGTGTGCGTGAATCAAACTCCCGGGTGTGAGAAACTAGCTAGATCTACTGCAGGAAGACGCAAATTGGGCAAGGATGTACCCTTGACTATGGTGGCATCTGGGTAGTGACTACCCATATGTCTGCCCCATAATGTCGTCAATCTCGCTGTATAAGGTCTATAAATGGACTTAATGGTTTTTACATGGATCAAGTAATGGTGTATCCTGATAGTAGAAATTTTTTTAGGGCCAACAGATAAAGCATTGGTCGTACCGCCTTCATACCTCACCATTCCTTTTAAAAAATATGTCTCTTCCTTCAAGATGGTCTTGTTTCTAAGAACTGTACACCACAACTTTTGCAAAACCTTCTCAAATTGTTACTGCAGCATGTAGGTGTCATATTACGGCACCATTCCAATTTCATGCATTTCCGAATACGCTTACATTTTTTAGTATTTATAAACCGAAATGCACCGTGTTCGGGGTTGAGTCTTGGCACCCTCATGTTCGTTTACAATTATGATTTCCAACAAAGCTTCTCCAATTTTTACATGCACTTCCAACGGAATTTTTATTATATTCACTAAAATATCGAATGCCTACAAAATTCACTTAATGTCTATAAAACGAAATAGAAAGAGCAGGAAAATTGAAAATAAAATTGAAAATGAATTACGTAGAAAAGAACAGAGCACCAAAGGGAAAAAGAAAACCAATAACGTACAAAAGAAAAGAAACAAGTGAAAGGTGAGCAAAAAAATGTTTAACTTGTGCAATAAAGAAATACCTGGAGAACGGGCAAGAAATTTCAAAATTAAAAAAGAAATGTTTGCCAAGTGCAAAAAAGGAAATCGGCAAAGATTTCTTTTCACAGTGCAAAAAGAAAATAAACCCGGCAAAGATTTTTTTGCCAAGTGCAAAAAGAAAAGAAACTCAACAAAGATTTCTTTGCCCAGTGAAAAAAATTAAACTCGGTAAAGATTTCTTTGCCCAGTGCAAAAAAAAAACCTCGGGAAAGGTGGTGTTTGCCTAGTTCCTTGATTAAGGGAACTTGGCAAATTTTTAGAACTGGGTGAAATCCTAGATTCCAGTAGTGGGCCCGGATCAATGTTAGTGAAAAAATTGAAGCCATTTAATAGTACATGAGATTATTTAGCCCTTTTTGTTGGACTATGTAACCCCAACTAATCCACCAAAAAATATGGTACATGAAAAGAAGGGTGGTCGCAACGACACCACTGGCATAATGGACCAAATGAGCTAAAAAATTACTAATGTATACACTATTTCATGCCAATTAAGAAACAAAATAGAACCCTCCATATTTGTATTAATCCACTAAGGGTGTCAAAATGGACATGTGCGGCAGCGCGCGCCAGTAGTGATCCATTATATGTACGACATGGGTATGGAATTGTGCCCACAGCATGTACCACATACGGATGATCATTGACCACATCAGAATCTTTTTTTCTTCAAACGATCCTGGAAGATCGGTGGGTTCCAGTAGACCAAATAAGGATCTTTCAGTAACGTTACCTGGCAAACATTCGTCAGAACACATACATGGCATTTCGAACGATTATGATGGCATTTTTAGTTTTGTGTGGGATGGCAGTATCTCAGAGCGACGTGTCATTTTCTGGGAAGTTGTCAGTCTTAGACTTCATCCTAGAAAATGCCATGTCGCTATGAAGAAACTGCCAGATATTAGGGTGCAGAATCTTTGCTTTCCAACTCGCCATCTATAATAAGTAGTAGGCCACACGCAGCCTCAGCCAGGATCACCACAGCTAAAACCTGAAGGCATCAATAGGGCACGGCACTTGCATAAACCCACAACTGAACCGCTACTTCGATACAGATGCAGCTTGCGTCGTTCCCTGGTGTGATGCTGGCCACGGTGCTCTTGGTCAGTTGTCTCCTCTCCCGCCACCGCAGCCGCGGCTACAACCTCCCTCCAGGCCCAAAGCCGTGGCCGATCATAGGCAACCTCAACCTCATCGGCAAGCTACCACATCGCTCTATCCACGCACTCTCTCGGCAGTACGGCCCGCTGATGCACCTCCGTTTCGGGTCGTTCCCTGTCCTGGTCGGCTCGTCGGTGAAGATGGCCAAATTCTTCCTCAAGACCCACGACGTGGCCTTCACAGACCGCCCCAAAACCGCCGCCGGTAAGTACACCACCTACAACTACAGCGACATCACCTGGTCCCCCTACGGCGCCTACTGGCGGCAGGCCCGCAAGATGTGCCTCACCGAACTCTTCAGCGCCAAGCGGCTCCAGTCGTACGAGTACATCCGCAGCGAGGAGACGGCGGCCCTCGTTCGCGGTCTGTACGGCGGCGGCGCTAGCCGCGTGCTGGTGCTCAAGGACTACCTGTCCACGGCGAGCCTGAACGTGATCACCCGCATGGTGCTGGGCAAGAAGTACCTGGAGAAGGAGGTGCGGAACGGAGCTGGCGTCGTGATCACGACGCCCGAGGAGTTCAAGTGGATGCTCGATGAGCTCTTCTTCCTCAACGGCGTCTTCAATATCGGCGACTCAATTCCATGGCTCAACTGGATGGATCTGCAGGGGTATGTCAAGAGGATGAAGAAGCTGAGCAAGATGTTCGACCAGTTCCTGGAGCACGTGGTGGATGAGCACAGCGAGCGCCGACGCCGCGAGGAGCAGAGCTTCGAGAGCAAGGATATGGTGGACGTGTTGCTCCAGTACGCCAGCGACCCCAGTCTTGAGGTCAAGCTCAACAGGGACAGCGTCAAGGCTTTCACTCAGGTCAGTGCTTTCCTTCCCTACGCTGAATGCAAACGGTACGGTGCCTGCTTCTTAAAAAATGACATGTCACAAAAAAGTCTAATCAGATTTCAATTCAAAGATCTAGAAACCAAAAGGACAAATCGATCTAACTGTGAAGAAGATCTAGATCCAATTCGGGTCGTGACTTTATTCAATCAACAACGATATTAATGCTGGATTTGTGTTTTCTATGCGTCTCAAGCTACAAATGAATTTTAGATTTTAATTACTTAAATATAACATACTCCCTCCCTCCGAAAAAGCTTCTCCTAAGCTACAAACATTTGAAGTGCTACACACAACCATTTGAAGTGCTAGATACATCCATTTGAGGGACAAATTTTTTCGGACAGAGGAAGTGTGTATGTAGAATAAGTGTTGTGAAATTTCTTCATAATTTTATAAACTGTTAAATATGTGAAATCCTATGGGAGTAACACAAGTACTATACTCTGGAAGCACCGAATACGTACGCTTTTCTGTACTACTATCTATTCGGTCATCAAATCATGCCCACACACCTACTTCATTGCCTGCCTAATTGCCTATGGGTGTGAGACTAAAGGTTTTCTGCCTCGATGGACATTTATACATGGAGGGCACTGGTAATCCATTTACCCAAGCACACGGGGAATAGTGGAATTTTTCAAACAAGTTCAATTTTTTTTGTTACAAATCATGCAGGAGATATTCATATAATTAATAGAACAGACTTCACACCCACCTAAAAAAGAGTTTACATGCCAAAGAAGGCCCTACCCTTATGTCCAAAATATAATTCTTACCCTCTGATATGTAAAATTTGTTGTCTCTTTAAATCGTGAAAGGGCCCACATAGCAGAGACAGTACATCATAAAAAATATTAAATCTCATCCCATCACCTCACATAGATACTCATCCAGCTGAGACACAATTGATTCTGATAATTTCATACGGTAGTATCACTCTAAGTTACTTTTTTAATTAAAAAGCCCTTCGATCCCGATTTCATTCACGTGAAACTCCCGAAACGAGGTACATGCACCCCACATGTCTTGGCTCGCCGCCATAGAAACCAACCAAATGAAACCTAGTCTGCATAATAGCAGAACCTCTCAAAAAATCAAAAGGCTCAAAAGTTTTTTATTACTCAACAAACATTTAAATGAAAACAAATAACATAGCATGCCTAGCATATCCTTAACAGGAAAACTTATAATCCACTAATTAACTTTGTCTGTTCTCCTTAGTGTATCAACTATTTTACCAACAAAATTAAATGAACAATACTTTCCATATCATCAGAGAACCTACACGTGTAATCATTTCCTTCCCATCCCCTTCTAGTCATAACATCTTAAGTTAAAGTTTTTCTTGTAGTAACTATTCAAAGAAAACCCATATTTTTAAGGGGAGCTTTTACAATACCCATAATATCCTATGTGTCCATTTTAGCCACATTTAAGACCAACAATTTTAAGTGGGAAATACATAGATCTTGAAATTACACATCACAACCAATTCCAACTACTGACACTAACAGCCATCAAACGGCATGTGCAGGACCTCATTGCTGGCGGCACTGAAAGCTCGGCGGTCACAGTGGAATGGGCCATCTCAGAGCTTCTGAAAAAGCCAACGTTGTTCGCCAAAGCAACCGAGGAGTTGGACCGTGTGGTGGGGCGAGCACGGTGGGTCACCGAAGAGGACATGTGGAGCCTTCCCTATGTAGAGGCCATCATGAAGGAGACCATGCGGCTGCACCCTGTGGCACCAATGCTTGTGCCCCGCCTATCACGCGAGGACACGTCCATAGATGGCTATGACATCCTATCCGGCACACAAGTGCTAGTCAGTGTGTGGTCCATTGGTCGCGATCCAGAGTTGTGGGAAGCACCAGAGGAGTTTATGCCAGAGAGGTTCCTCGACAGTAGGCTAGACGTCAAGGGGCAGGACTATGAACTGCTACCATTCGGTTCGGGCCGAAGAATGTGCCCTGGATACAATCTAGGGTTGAAAGTGATCCAGCTGAGCCTTGCCAACCTTCTTCACGGCTTTGTGTGGAGGCTCCCTGATGGCATGGAACTAAGCATGGATGAGATCTTCGGGCTTTCCACACCACGCAAGTTCCCACTAGAGGTTGTAGTGGAACCCAAGCTACACACTCACCTATATGCAAAGGCTTGAAAAGTTGATATGCATGATCTCTCATGTATTGACTAAATAGTTATTGCTTGTTTTATATAAGTAAACAATCATAAAGTTATGATATTAAGAAAAACAAGGATATAAACATAATCATAATATTTTACACAAAAATTTGATTAATGGGCGCATGGTTTCTGATTAGGTAAGGCCAATCACAATGTTTTATATAAGTAAACAATCATAATATGCAGTCCTTGTACTGCATTCTTCCCCCTCTATATTTTAGAAATGAAAATTGTTAATATGGTAATAGGGTTCGACCTTACTTCAATATAAGAGGTCATGTACAGGCTGGCTACGAAGGAAGACAGAGTATGGATTCAGTTATTGCGAAACAAATGTCTAGACTCTAAAACGTTGTCTCAAGTTACGGTCCAGCCAAACGACTCACCCTTTTGGAAGTGTTTGTTGAGGAAGAAGGTTGGTTTCTTTAATAGGGATGTTTCAAAGTTGGGGATGGTCAGACCATGCGCTTTTGGGAGGACGCCTGGCTTGGGGATGGGCCTTTAGCCTTACATAATCCATCTCTGTACAATAATGTGAAGTGCAAGGAGTGTTTTCTAAGCACGGTATTAGGGTTAAATCCTTTGAATATCCAGTTCAGGGAAGCTCTGAGTGGTGATAAATGGATTGACTACCTTAATTTAGTACATAGTTTGATGGGGGTCACCTTAACTAATGAGGCAGAGCATTGGATGTTCAAGACTTCTGGGGTGCTCTATACTAAATCGATTTATTTAGATTTAATTAACACTTGACCAGTTTCCGTTCAAGGAACATCTATACAGCAAAACTACTAGTGACATTAAGATTTTCATGTGATTTTTTCATGCGGGTGTTATTCTCGTTGAGGATAATTTGGTAAAGTAGAGGTGGCAGGGTAGTAAACAATGTTGTTTCTATGATCAGATGGAAATTGTGCAACATTTATTTATCGCTTGTCCTTTTGCTACTTTGTTGTGGCATACAATTCATGTGACATTTAATTTGCCTCTACCTACTAGTATATCAAATATATTTGGCAATTGGTTAGGTGGGTTGAACATAAAACTAAGACATGTATCCATGTGGAAGATGTTCCTTCTTTTGGGCAGTATGTAATTGTCGGAATGATTGTATTTTTTCACAGAGTATGCACCATTTTTTGCACACTATCTTCCGCGCTACTGGATGGATCCATATGTGTTCATTACTAAACCACACGAAGGTATCTGGGTGCAACCATTAGGAGATGTCATCGGGATACATACAACCTGTATGGATGTCTGCCAATAGTAGACTATGCGTGTAGGCTTATATGCCTATTTTTTTTTCAAATTACGGCTTTCTTATTTGTCTGTATTGTACTTCATCACTGGATCTTGATACTCTGCTTTTAATAAATGTGGTTGTCTGCAACTCAATGATGCAGAGGTCAGGGGATGCCATCCTTTTCTAAAAGCATGTACTTACAAGGTTATACGTGTGTGCAACATATCTACTAGATCCATAAGCACAGTAATACTTCATAATTAAAATTATTTTGATTGCTTTGCTTGAGATCTCATTGTTGGGGAACGTAGTAATTTCAAAATTTTCCTACGCACACGCAAGATCATGGTGATGCATAGCAACGAGAGGGGAGAGTGTGATCTATGTACCCTTGTAGACCGAGAGCGGAAGCGTTAGCACAACGCGGTTGATGTAGTCGTACGTCTTCTCGTCCCGACCGATCAAGCACCGAAACTACGGCACCTCCGAGTTCTAGCACACGTTCAGCTCGATGATGATCCCCGGACTCCGATCCAGCAAAGTGTCGGGGAAGAGTTCCGTCAGCACGACGGCGTGGTGACGATCTTGATGAACTACTGTCGCAGGGCTTCGCCTAAGCACTGCTACAATATTATCGAGGACTATGGTAGAAGGGGGCACCGCACACGGCTAAGAATATGATCACGTGGATCAACTTGTGTTCCTAGGGGTGCTTTCTGCCTCCGTATATAAAGGCTCAAAGGGGGGGGTGCGGCCGGCCATGATAGGGCGCGCCAGGAGGAGTCCTACTCCCTCCGGGAGTAGGATTCCCCCCCTTTCCTAGTTGGAATAGGATTCGTTAAGTGGGAAAGAGGAGAGAGAGAAGGAAGAGGGGCGCCGGCCCCCTCTCTCCTTGTCCTATTCGGACTAGGGGGGGAGGGGCGCGCGGCCCAGCCCTGGCCACCTCTACTCTCTTCCACTAAGGCCCACTAAGGCCCATATACCTCCCGGGGAGTTCCGGTAACCTCCCGGTGATCCGGTAAAATCCCGATTTCACCCGGAACACTTCCGATATCCAAATATAGGCTTCCAATATATCAATCTTTATGTCTCGACCACTTCGAGACTCCTCGTCATGTCCCTGATCTCATCCGGGACTCCGAACTCCTTCGGTACATCAAAACTCATAAACTCATAATATAACTGTCATCGAAACCTTAAGCGTGCGGACCCTACGGGTTCGAGAACAATGTAGACATGACCGAGACACGTCTCCGGTCAATAACCAATAGCGGAACCTGGATGCTCATATTGGCTCCTACATATTCTACGAAGATCTTTTATCGGTCAGACCGCATAACAACATACGTTGTTCCCTTTGTCATCGGTATGTTACTTGCCCGAGATTCGATCGTCGGTATCTCAATACCTAGTTCAATCTCGTTACCGGCAAGTCTCTTTACTCGTTCCGTAATACATCATCTCCCAACTAACTCATTAGTTGTAATGCTTGCAAGGCTTATGTGATGTGCATTACCGAGAGGGCCCAGAGATACCTCTCCGACAATCGGAGTGACAAATCCTAATCTCGAAATACGCCAACCCAACATTTACCTTTGGAGACACCTGTAGAGCTCCTTTATAATCACCCAGTTACGTTGTGACGTTTGGTATCACACAAAGTGTTCCTCCGGCAAACGGGAGTTGCATAATCTCATAGTCATAGGAACATGTATAAGTCATGAAGAAAGCAATAGCAACATACTAAACGATCGGATGCTAAGCTGATGGAATGGGTCATGTCAATCAGATCATTCACCTAATGATGTGATCCCGTTAATCAAATAACAACTCTTTGTCCATGGTTAGGAAACATAACTAGCTAGTCAAGTAGAGGCATACTAGTGACACTCTGTTTGTCTATGTATTCACACATGTATTATGTTTCCGGTTAATACAATTCTAGCATGAATAATAAACATTTATCATCAAATAAGGAAATAAATAATAACTTTATTATTGCCTCTAGGGCATATTTCCTTCAGTCTCCCACTTGCACTAGAGTCAATAATCTAGTTCACATCGCCATGTAATTTAACAGCAATAGTTCACATCACCATGTGATTAACACCCATAGTCCACATCGATATGTGACCAACACCCAAAGGGTTTACTAGAGTCAGTAATCTAGTTCACATCGCTATGTGATTAACACCCAAAGAGTACTAAGGTGTGATCATGTTTTGCTTGTGAGATAATTTTAGTCACCGGGTCTGTTATATTCAGATCCGTAAGTATTTTGCAAATATTTATGTCAACAATGCTCTGCACGGAGCTACTCTAGCTAATTGCTCCCACTTTCAATATGTATCTAGATTGAGACTTAGATTCATCTAGATTAGTGTCAAAACTTGCATCGGCGTAACCCTTTACGACGAACCTTTTGTCACTTCCATAATTGAGAAACATATCCTTATTCCATTAAGGATAATTTTGACCGTTGTCCAGTGATCTACTCCTAGATCACTATTGTACTCCCTTGCCAAACTCAGTGGTAGGGTATACAATAGATCTGGTACACAGCATGGCATACTTTATAGAACCTATGGCTGAGGCATAGGGAATGACTTTCATTCTCTTTCTATCTTCTGCCGTGGTCGGGCTTTGAGTCTTACTCAATTTCATACCTTGTAACACAGCCAAGAACTCTTTCTTTGACTGTTCCATTTTTGAACTACTCCAAAATATTGTCAAGGTATGTACTCATTGAAAAAAATTATCAAGCATTTGGATCTATCTCTATAGATCTTGATGCTCAATATGTAAGCAGCTTCACCGAGGTCTTTCTTTGAAAAAACTCCTTTCAAACACTCCTTTATGCTTTGCAGAATAATTCTACATTATTTCCGATCAACAATATGTCATTCACATATACTTATCAGAAATGTTGTACTGCTCCCACTCACTTTCTTGTAAATACAGGCTTCACCGCAAGTCTGTATAAAACTATATGCTTTGATCATACTATCAAAGCGTTCATTCCAACTCCGAGAGGCTTGCACCAGTCCATAAATGGATCGCTGGAGCTTGCACACACTTTGTTAGCTCCTTTTGGATCGACAAAACCTTCTGGCTGCATCATATACAACTCTTCTTCCAGAAATCCATTCAGGAATGCAGTTTTGACATCCATTTGCTGGATTTCATAAAATGCGGCAATTGCTAACATGATACGGACAGACTTAAGCATAGATACGAGTGAGAAACTCTCATCATAGTCAACACCTTGAACTTGTCGAAAACCTTTTGCGACAATTCTAGCTTTGTAGATAGTAACACTACTATCAGCGTCCGTCTTCCTCTTGAAGATCCATTTAATCTCAATGGCTCGCCGATCATTGGGCAAGTCAATCAAAGTCCATACTTTGTTCTCATACATGGATCTCATCTCAGATTTCGTGGCCTCAAGCCATTTCGTGGAATCTAGGCTCACCATCGCTTCTTCATAGTTCGTAGGTTCATTATGATTTAGTAGCATGATTTCCAGAACAGGATTACCGTACCACTCTGGCGCGGATCTTACTCTGGTTGATCTACGAGGTTCCGTAGTATCTTGTTCTAAAGTTTCATGATCATTATCATTAGCTTCCTCACTAATTGGTGTAGGTGTCATAGAAACAGGTTTCTGTGATGTACTACTTTTCAATAAGGGAGCAGGTACAGTTACCTCATCAAATTATACTTTCCTCCCACTCACTTCTTTTGAGAGAAACTCCTTCTCCAGAAAGTTTCCGAATTTAGCAACAAAAGGTCTTGCCTTCGGATCAGTGATAGAAGGTGTATCCAATAGTTTCCTTTGGATATCCTATGATGACACATTTCTCCGATTTGGGTTCGAGCTTATCAGGTTGAAGTTTTTTCACATAAGCATCGCAGCCCCAAACTTTCAGAAACGACAACTTTGGTTTCTTGCCAAACCACAGTTCATAAGGCGTCGTCTCAACGGATTTTTGATGGTGCCCTATTTAAACGTGAATGCAGCTGCCTTTAATGCATAACCCCAAAACAATAGCGGTAAATCTGTAAGAGACATCATAGATCGCACCATATCAAATAAAGTACGATTACGATGTTCGAACACACCATTACACTGTGGTGTTCCAGGTGGCGTGAGTAGTGAAACTATTTCACATTGTTTTAACTGAAGACCAAACTCGTAATTCAAATACTCTTCTCCACGATCAGATCGTAGAAACTTTATTTTCTTGTTACGATGATTTTCCACTTCACTCTGAAATTCTTTGAACTTTTCAAATGTTTCAGACTTATGATTCATCAAGTAGATATACCCATATCTGCTCAAATCATCTGTGAAGTTCAGAAAATAACGATACTTGCCGTGAGCCTTAACACTCATCGGACCGCATACATCAGTATGTATTATTTCCAATAAGTCAGTTGCTCGCTCCGGAGAACGGAGTCTTAGTCATCTTGCCCATGAGGCATGGTTCGCAAGCATCAAGTGATTCATAATCAAGTGATTCCAAAATTCCATCAGCATGGAGTTTCTTCATGCGCTTTACACCAATATGACCTAAACGACAGTGCTACAAATAAGTTGCACTATCATTATTAACTTTGCATCTTTTGGTTTCAATATTATGATTATGTGTATCACTACGATCGAGATCCAACGAACTATTTTCATTGGGTGTGTAACCATATAAGGTTTTATTCATGTAAACAGAACAACAATTTATTCTCTTACTTAAATGAATAACCGTATTACAATAAACATGATCAAATCATATTCATGCTCAACGTAAACACCAAATAACACTTATTCAGGTTCAACACTAATCCCGAAAGTATAGGGAGTGTGCGATGATGATCATATCAATCTTGGAACCACTTCCAACACACATCGTCACTTCACCCTTAACTAGTCTCTGTTTATTCTGCAACTCCCGTTTCGAGTTACTAATCTTAGCAACTGAACTAGTATCAAATACTGAGGGGTTGCTATAAACACTAGTAAATTACACATCAATAACATGTATATCAAATATACTTATGTTCACTTTGCCATCCTTCTTATCTGCCAATCACTTGGGGTAGTTCCGCTTCCAGTGACCAGTCCCTTTGCAGTAGAAACACTTAGTCTCAGGCTTAGGACCAGACTTGGGCTTCTTCACTTGAGCAGCAACTTGCTTGCTGTTCTTCTTGAAGTTCCCCTTCTTCCCTCTGCCCTTTTCTTGAAACTAGTGGTCTTGTCTACCATCAACACTTGATGTTTTTCTCGATTTCTACCTTCGTCAATTTCCGCATTACGAAGAGCTTGGGAATCGTTTCCGTTATCCCTTGCATATCATAGTTCATCACGAAGTTCTACTAACTTGGTGATGGTGACTAGAGAATTCTGTCAATCACTATCTTATCTGGAAGATTAACTCCCACTTGATTCAAGCGATTGTAGTACTCAGACAATCTGAGCACATGCTCACTAGTTGAGCGATTCTCCTCCATCTTTTAGCTATAGAACTTGTTGGAGACTTCATATCTCTCAACTCGGGTATTTGCTTGAAATATTAACTTCAACTCCTGGAACATCTCATATGGTCCATGACGTTCAAAACGTCTTTGAAGTCCCGATTCTAAGCCATAAGCATGGTGCACTAAACTATCAAGTAGTCATCATATTTAGCTAGCCAAACGTTCATAACGTCTGCATCTGCTCCTGCAATAGGTCCGTCACCTAGCGGTGCATCAAGGACATAATTCTTCTGTGCAGCAATGAGGATAAACCTCAGATCACGGATCCAATCCGCATCATTGCTACTAACATCTTTCAACACAATTTTCTCTAGGAACATATCAAAATAAACACAGGGAAGCAACAACGCGAGCTATTGATCTACAACATAATTTGCAAAATACTACCAGGACTAAGTTCATGATAAATTTAAGTTCAATTAATCATATTACTTAAGAACTCCCACTTAGATAGACATCCCTCTAATCCTCTAAGTGATTACGTGATCCAAATCAACTAAACCATGTCCGATCATCACGTGAGATGGAGTAGTTTCATTGGTGAACATCACTATGTTGATCATATCTACTATATGATTCACGCTCGACCTTTCGGTCTCCGTGTTCCGAGGCCATATCTGCATATGCTAGGCTCGTCAAGTTTAACCTGAGTATTCTGCGTGTGCAAAACTGGCTTGCACCCGTTGTAGATGGACGTAGAGCTTATCACACCCGATCATCACGTGGTGTCTGGGCACGACGAACTTTGGCAATGGTGCATACTCAGGGAGAACACTTTTATCTTGAAATTTAGTGAGAGATCATCTTATAATGCTACCGTCAATCAAAGCAAGATAAGATGCATAAAAGATAAACATCACATGCAATCAATATAAGTGATATGATATGGCCATCATCATCTTGTGCTTGTGATCTCCATCTCGAAGCACCGTCATGATCACCATCGTCACCGGCGCGACACCTTGATCTCCATCGTAGCATCGTTGTCGTCTCGCCAATCTTATGCTTCCACGACTATCGCTACCGCTTAGTGATAAAGTAAAGCATTACAGTGCGATTGCATTGCATACAATAAAGCGACAACCATATGGCTCCTGCCAGTTGCCGATAACTCGGTTACAAAACATGATCATCTCATACAATAAAATTTAGCATCATGTCTTGACCATATCACATCACAACATGCCCTGCAAAAACAAGTTAGACGTCCTCTACTTTGTTGTTGCAAGTTTTACGTGGCTGCTACGGGCTTAAGCAAGAACCAATCTTACCTACGCATCAAAACCACAACGATAGTTTGTCAAGTTGGTGCTGTTTTAACCTTCGCAAGGACCGGGCGTAGCCACACTCGGTTCAACTAAAGTTGGAGAAACTGTCACCCGCAAGCCACCTATGTGCAAAGCACGTCGGGAGAACCAGTCTCGCGTAAGCGTACGCGTAATGTCGGTCCGGGCCGCTTCGTCCAACAATACCGCCGAACCAAAGTATGACATGCTGGTAAGCAGTATGACTTATATCGCCCACAACTCACTTGTGTTCTACTCGTGCATATAACATCAACACATAAAACCTAGGCTCTGATACCACTATTGGGGAACGTAGTAATTTCAAAATTTCCTACGCACACGCAAGATCATGGTGATGCATAGCAACGAGAGGGGAGAGTGTGATCTACGTACCCTTGTAGACCGAAGCGGAAGCGTTAGCACAACGGTTGATGTAGTCGTACGTCTTCACGATCCGACCGATCAAGTACCAGAACGTACGGCACCTCCGAGTTCAGCACACGTTCAGCCCGATGACGTCCCTCGAACTCCGATCCAGCCGAGTGTTGAGGGAGAGTTTCGTCAGCACGGCGGCGTGGTGACGATGTTGATGTTCTACCGACGCAGGGCTTCGCCTAAGCACCGCTACAGTATTATCAAGGACTATGGTGGAAGGGGGCACCGCACACGGCTAAGAATATGATCACGTGGATCAACTTGTTGTCTAGGGGTGCCCCTTGCCTCCGTATATAAAGGCTCAAAGGGGGGGGGTGCGGCCGGCCATGATAGGGCGCGCCAGGAGGAGTCCTACTCCCTCCGGGAGTAGGATTCCCCCCTTTCCTAGTTGGAATAGGATTCGTTAAGTGGGAAAGAGGAGAGAGAGAAGGAAGGGGGGCGCCGGCCCCCTCTCTCCTTGTCCTATTCGGACTAGGGGGGAGGGGCGCGCGGCCCAGCCCTGGCCACCTCTCCTCTCTTCCACTAAGGCCCACTAAGGCCCATATACCTCCCGGGGGGTTCCGGTAACCTCCCGGATCCGGTAAAATCCCGATTTCACCCGGAACACTTCCGATATCCAAATATAGGCTTCCAATATATCAATCTTTATGTCTCGACCATTTCGAGACTCCTCGTCATGTCCCCTCATCCGGGACTCCGAACCTTCGGTACATCAAAACTCATAAACTCATAATATAACTGTCATCGAACCTTAAGCGTGCGGACCCTACGGGTTCGAGAACAATGTAGACATGACCGAGACACGTCTCCGGTCAATAACCAATAGCGGAACCTGGATGCTCATATTGGCTCCCACATATTCTACGAAGATCTTTATCGGTCAGACCGCATAACAACATACGTTTGTTCCCTTTGTCATCGGTATGTTACTTGCCCGAGATTCGGATCGTCGGTATCTCAATACCTAGTTCAATCTCGTTACCGGCAAGTCTCTTTACTCGTTCCGTAATACATCATCTCCCAACTAACTCATTAGTTGTAATGCTTGCAAGGCTTATGTGATGTGCATTACCGAGAGGGCCAAGAGATACCTCTCCGACAATCGGAGTGACAAATCCTAATCTCGAAATACGCCAACCCAACATTTACCTTTGGAGACACCTGTAGAGCTCCTTTATAATCACCCAGTTACGTTGTGATGTTTGGTAGCACACAAAGTGTTCCTCCGGCAAACGGGAGTTGCATAATCTCATAGATATAGGAACATGTATAAGTCATGAAGAAAGCAATAGCAACATACTAAACGATCGGGTGCTAAGCTAATGAAATGGGTCATGTCAATCAGATCATTCACCTAATGATGTGATCCCGTTAATCAAATAACAACTCTTTGTCCATGGTTAGGAAACATAACCATCTTTGATTAACGAGCTAGTCAAGTAGAGGCATACTAGTGACACTCTGTTTGTCTATGTATTCACACATGTATTATGTTTCCGGTTAATACAATTCTAGCATGAATAATAAACATTTATCATGAAATAAGGAAATAAATAATAACTTTATTATTGCCTCTAGGGCATATTTCCTTCATTCATCTCTAGCTCCTATGTGCTAGGAGCAAAATAAATGGTTTTCTAAACAACGCTCAGACACTATGGATCACATCAAGATGTTGTTATTTAGGTCATCGAGGCGTTTTGGTATCCTTTCCAGTCATGTGGGTTACTTCAAAGATATTGTGGCTGATGCGCCTTGGTTGGGTATCGTTGTCCGAGAAGCTGATCTAGGTCAGTGACATAGTGATACGATGTGTGGACGCCAGTGAAGCACATACCATGCGGCTGATGATGGGCCTGGTGAAGTGCTGCACCCCCTTGAGGGCACTTCCCAAAGCCAACCTAGGATAACTCACTGGCGAGCGGGACTTAGTTCAAGGTACATAAGTGCAAAGCACAATATATTCTAAGGCTGACAGGACTATTACATGAATGTTTATAGAATGTTGGCAATATATGGAGAGGGGTATGTGTGGGTTAAGCGGGAAGAACTAAGCAATATATGGAGACATGTTACAACTTGTGTCTACGGAGATAAGGCAAGAGAGCGTATAAGGAAACAAGTCATATAAGAACCATATATTCCATTCCGGAAACATTATACATCATCACGAATCCTTCCTTGCATCACCTAAAAGCAAGTAATTCCATGGCACTTAAATTGTTGGTAAGTTTATTTATTAGTTGAACTAGTTCATAATTTAAAAACTAGCAAATAGTGGGCAAGTTTTAGCAATTATGGTTGGAGTTATTTTATGATCTAGTACAAAATCTCCAACTTGTCGATAACTGCAGACAAGGCCATTTGAATAGATCAAACCCTGTAGGGGCGCACCAAGTTACCCATACACGCTTGATAGTCCCTTAATGTCGAACACTAAGGTATGAAATTCAAAGAATCCTACGTTAATTGTGATATTTGATAGCCTAAAATGACTCACAAATGATCTCAAATGAGAAGGTGCCTAATTAGGTAAGAATTTGAGGTTTTTGACATGATTTTGAGTTTCATTCTTGTAAAGGAAGTCCGGCTGCCTCATAGTATATATTTAAGAGGTGATGAACGATCGAAGCGACACAAAATCGAATAGTAATCTACTATTTTTCATACACTTTTTGCCTCTCTCGCTTGTTCTTGCTCCATCATTTTACTTATTGAAATGTCATGGATCTTGTGTTTCTAGGTGTGGTGGTATTGACCTAACGCTGCCCATAGCCGCTGCATTCCCTCATGGGGTCCATCTGGGGTGTGCGGGGTTTCATCTTATGAATAGTCTCTCCGATGATACTTGCACATTGCACTCTGGGCGAGGCTCCTTGATGACATTGTCTTGCATACCATACTCATCATCCGGGATACACGGTGAGATCTTCATGTGTCAAAGGTTGACTAAAAAATGGTACAACTATTATTTAGATTGAGCGTATAGGATCAAATAACAATGAATTATTTATTACACTGCAGTTTTATTGGTAATGTATCACAATCGATGAACATTGGTTAAGATAACCATCTGTCGCCATATTACTAAGGATATTAAGAGGACATTTTTTTGATAATTATACACTTACTACACTTTGTGGTAGTAACATATTACAATCACCCCTTAAGAAATATTAATTGGTCTGCAGGTCTGATGGCTATGTGCCACGAATGACGAGCACTAATTAATCTAATCATCTTCCAACAAATAACGTACTAGCATTGTTGGTAGTTATATACCCATTAATGAGACTAATGTTTCTTTATCAGCATTGGGAACAAAAGACTTATGGATATTAAGAAACTTTTACATGATGCTAGTTATATGTTACATTCACCCATTAAGAATATGTTAGTTAGAGGTTAGAAGTCAGATTTTATGAAGCAGTCGCTGAGAGAATCACGAGCCTTTACCTCTACGCATTCTCTCTGACGTTGGCTGGGATGACAAGGATGTGCCCCACCATGAATCTCTGCCTCGTGGGCTGTCAGACTACCATATCCAACGGTGTACTGGGGTCATGCAGACCTCAATGGAAACCTATTGACTGTTAGCCATGTCATCCCAACGTTCATCTAACTTCGGGAGAGGATTTGTGGCGCGCAGGTCTCACGGCACGCAATCCCTCGGGCAAGCTTTTATTTTTGGCCTCTGATTTTCAAACTTATCGTTTGAACAAAAAGTCAAAATTAAGTTATGTTTTCATATTCGTCTTCTCGTGACGAGGGCTTTCAAATAAGATCTGGTTTTTTATATGTTTTGATGAATTTTAAAAATTTAAATTTCAGCTCTTGAAACTTAGTACACATAAATAATAAAATCACTATATTTTGTCCTACGACTGAGAAAAAAAATCTTAAATTTTTATTTAAGAAACTTGGTAAAAGCGAGTAAGAACAACGCAAGTTTCGGATAAAAAATTGTAAGTTTAAACGACTGCCACTTAAAACTTACTGTGCCCTCATGCGAGATCCAACTACTTCATGAATCACGAGGCAATCGAACTGCCGTGCAGGGCTTGGTAGGTGCGTGCTTCTCTGACTTTCCAATCTAACTTGGTATTGCTATATTACTAGCAAACATAGCCGTGCATTGAAACGGAAGAAAAAAAAAGCCTCTATCTTAAATCAGCATGGCTCAAGACGCCCAATATTTCTACATGGCGTGAAAGCACTAATAGCATAAACATTGAATGTGAAAATATGAAATATTACTAAGACTACTCACAGTGGGAAGTAACTTAGAGTAGTAACATGCATGTATTGTGTCATGCATCTCTTCATTTATTAGGTTGTAGACTCATCTTTTCTTGATATGTGTGATGTTATAGTAACTAGCTATGTTAGGCTGGTCACAATGGGCAAGAACATAAGCTAGTAACTCACACATTTTCCTATATTATGTTACTACCTCCATAGTGGGTAGAAACATCTATGTAGTGTCATGCAACGATGTATTTATTAGGTTATAGACCCATTGTTTCTTGGAGTGTGTGATGTTCCGGTAACTTAGCTAGTTACAAGCTGCTTGCGGTAACTAGCTAAGTTACCGGAACATCACACACTCCAAGAAACAATGAGTCTATGACCTAATAAATACATCGTTGCATGACACTACATACATATTCCTACCCACTATGGAGGTAGTAACATAGTCTAGGGAAGTGTGTAGGTTACTAGCTTATGTTCCTGCCCATTGTGACCAGCCTTACCACATGCCTTTCTTTCTTCATTAATTACATGCCACATCATCTATTTTGACTAGATAAGTGTGATGTTACCACCTATGTTACTCCCACTGTGGGTAGTCTAAAGTTTAACTTCCCAATTAACTTGCATGTCGTGGAGCCCACACTCTAAATGACTCATAAATAATAAATTAATTAATGATTAATAGTTTAATAGTGCCAAAAGTAATTACAAAGACATGCATTGTTTTGTACATGATCGATAGCTTATAGACTATCTATGGATAAGTATCACTAGTAGAAAACAGGGCTTTCGTTCGGGCATGGCCAGTCCATTAGTCCCGGTTCTGCACGAACCGGGACCCATGGGGTGCATTAGTCCCGGTTCGTGAGCCCAGGGGGCCGGCCGGGGCCTCGTGGGCATTGGTCCCGGTTCGTTTTGACCCATTTGTCCCGGTTCAAGGCACGAACCGGGACCAATGGGCCTTGCTCCTGGCCCACAGCCATTGGTCCCAGTTCATGGCTCGAACCGGGACAGAAGGTGGAGCTTTAGTCCCGGTTCCAGCCATGAACCGGGACAAATGAGTTGCCTATATATACCCCATTGCCGCAGCAGAGCACTCCACCGTGCTCTGTTTTTTCTGGCCGACGAGGGGAGGGCATTTGGGTGCTCTAGCTCACCTCCTATGCGCATGAGGTGTTCAATGAAATGTCTGAGCCACAGTAGTTAATCTTTCTCCTCTCGAAACTCGACCTCCGAGCTCCATTTTCCCCGAGATTTGTCTAGGTTTAGCAGTCCGTCACGTCCCGTCCCCGTCTTCACCGTCGTCGATCGCCTGCGCGGATCTCATCGCCGACACCACCGTGGTGAGCCTCTTGTTCTTATCTTCTTTCTGAAAGAAAAAAAATTCTTACTTCAGATAGATACTGATACGTCTCCAACGTATCTATAATTTTTTATTGTTCCATGCTATATTATATTCTGTTTTGGACATTATTGGGATTTATTATACACTTCTATATATTTTTTGGGGACTAACCTATTAACCGGAGGCCCAGCCCAGAATTGCTGCCTTTTTTCCTATTTCAGAGTTCCACAGAAAAAGAATATCAAACATAGTCCAAACGGAATGAAACCTTCGGGAACGTGATTTTCGGAACGTACCTGATCCAGAGGACTTGGACCCTACGCCAAGACATCAACCAGGAGGGCACGAGGTAGGGGGCGCGCCTACGCCCCCCCCAGGCGCGCCCTCCACCCTCGTGGGCCCCACATTGCTCCACCGACGTACTCCTTCCTCCTATATATACCTACGTACCCCCAAACTACCAGAAACGGAGCCAAAAACCTAATTCCACCGCCGCAACCTTCTGTACCCATGAGATCCCATCTTCGGGCCTGTTCCGGCGCTCCGCCGGAGGGGGCATCGATCACGGAGGGCTTCTACATCAACACCATAGCCTCTCCGATGATGTTTGAGTAGTTTACCTCAGACCTTCGGGTCCATAGTTATTAGCTAGATGGCTTCTTCTCTCTTTTTGGATCTCAATACAATGTTCTCCCCCTCTCTCGTGGAGATCTATTCGATGTAATCTTCTTTTGCGGTGTGTTTGTTGAGACCGATGAATTGTGGGTTTATGATCAAGTTTAGCTATGAAAAATATTTGATTCTCCTCTGAATTCTTTTATGTATAATTGGTTATCTTTGCTAGTCTCTTCAAATTATCAGTTTGGTTTGGCCTACTAGATTGATCTTTCTTGCAATGGGAGAAGTGCTTAGCTTTGGGTTCAATCTTGCGGTGTCCTTCCCCAATGACAGTAGGGGCAGCAAGGCACGTACTGTATTGTTGCCATCGAGGATAACAAGATGGGGTTTATATCATATTGCATGAGTTTATCCCTCTACATCATGTCATCTTGCTTAAAGCGTTACTCTGTTCTTATGAACTTAATACTCTAGATGGATGCTGGATAGCGGTCGATGTGTGGAGTAATAGTAGTAGATGCAGGCAGGAGTCGGTCTACTTGTCTCGGATGTGATGCCTATATACATGATCATACCTAGATATTCTCATAACTATGCTCAATTATATCAATTGCTCAACAGTAATTTGTTCACCCACCGTAATACTTATGCCCTTGAGAGAAGCCACTAGTGAAACCTATGGCCCCCGGGTCTATTTTACATCATATTAATCTTCCAACACTTAGTTATTTTTATTGCCTTCTATTTTACTTTGCATCTTTATCATAAAAATACCAAAAATATTATCTTATCATATCTATCAGATCTCACTCTCGTAAGTGACCGTGTAGGGATTGACAACCCCTTATCGCGTTGGTTGCGAGGATTTATTTGTTTGTGTAGGTGCAAGGGACTCATGCGTGGCCTCCTACTGGATTGATACCTTGGTTCTCAAAAACTGAGGGAAATACTTACGCTGCTTTACTGCATCACCCTTTCCTCTTCAAGGGAAAACCAACGCAGTTCTCAAGAGGTAGCAAGAAGGATTTCTAGCGCCGTTGCCGGGGAGTCTACGCAAAAGTCAACATACCAAGTACCCATCACAAACCCTTATCTCCCGCATTACATTATTTGCCATTTGCCTCTCATTTTCCTCTCCCACACTTCACCCTTGCCGTTTTATTCGCCCTCTCTTTTCCGTTCGCCTCTTTTTTGTTTGCTTCTTGTTTGCTCGCGTGTCGGATTGCTTGCTTGTCACGATGGCTCAAGATAATACTAAATTGTGTGATTTCACCAATACCAACAACAATGATTTTCTTAGCACTCTGATTCACTAGTGCAGAACCGGGCTTTACTACCGGTTCTGCACGAACCGGCGCTAAAGTGCCACCACGTGGCACGAGCCAGGCCCGGGTGCTGGTAGACCATTAGTACCGGTTGGTAGCACCAACCGATACTAAATGTTGGGGGGGTTTGGTTTTAATTTTTATTTTAACATTAATTTTGTGCTTTCCATTTAATTCTTTTTTGTTTGCTGGTATTTTAAGATACTACATATTGTACACGTTATGCATATATATAAATAGATTTTCTCGTAGAACCGATCATATATATATATAATCGAATGTCTCACAAGCACCATTAATTATTCACACATACACATGTATATATATACAATTTCTCCTACATGTTGCCTTGGTGCCTTCGGAGCACGATGACAAGTGGTTCATGGGGGCGGTAGCGGGTAATAGTATCTCCTTTGGGATCTATGACCTGGTCGAGCAAAAATCCCGCTATTTCCTCTTGAAGTGCTCATATGCACTCCGTTGATAGGAGCTGCTACCGCACATCATGGAACTGTTAAGGAGGAGATCAATATGCATGTGTATTAGTTGTGTGACTAGATATCGACAATCATGTAAGATTTGTGAATAGTGTTCTGGCAAACGTACCCATTGCTGTCTATCAGATCTGCTCCTTTCGGACGCCATCATGCGAATGTTCTCGCAAACGTAGTATGCACACTCTTCAGTCCCCGGCGCCTGCTTCAGGGCCTTTACGAGAATAGAATTTAATCAGATAATAATTAATCAAGCATGTTAATTAATTAATGGTATTGAAACAAGAATTAAATAGATGGTAGCTAGTTAGCTAGTACTACTTAATTACTTACCTTGGGTCGATACCAAAATAGCTTTTGTCGCCATTTTCCTAGAGTCACCTTGATGTACTTTGCCCAAGCCCTGCCCGCCGGCAAAGAAAATTAATAAAGGGGTTATTAAAAATAGTTCATATCAGGAAATGACGAACTAAATAGGCCGATATATAGTTAATAATGATTGAAATTACCTGTTGACTATCCCCTTCACGATGCTGTAGTCACTATGTTTTTTAAGTAGTGAGTCCAGTACTTCAACATATCCTTCGTCAACTTTAATGTCTAACAAGATCCAGTGGTACCTGCATGCGCCTACGTTTGCATGTATAAATTAAGTGGGCATGTGCATAACACTAATCAACTATAACCCTAAACCCTATACACTTATTAACATCTAGCTAGTAAGCAAAAACAGAATTTGTAGTACAAGACAGTGTGACTCACTCGAAGTTGTAAGGAAGTAGTATATCTTCATTGCTATTGAGGCGCTTTAAGAATTCTAGCATGTTGTTCTCTACATCTTTTCTACACCATTCCAATTTCCATGTGTATTCATTAACGGTATCTGGGTCAATGAACCCAATGCCATAGCGTCCACCTTTTTTCATTTCATACATATTCATCCTGCATAATACCACAGAAAAGAATATATAGTGAGGATATATAATTACAGGTAATTAATGATCAATCAATGAGAGCACTAGAGCTAGCTTGAGACTTAAATTACAGAAAGAAATCACTTACAGACAATAGCAACTGACGATAGATTTATCGAGTGCATCTTGATTGAATAACTGATATAGTTCTGTATACTCAACGAACAAAGCTAGCTTATGGAAGTAATGATCTTCCTCGACTTTCACCATGAGGGACTCTCGATTGCAAATCTTGGTAATGTTCATGTACCATTGATGCAATTCATACATTCTCGTTGGGAGGTTCTTGACCTCGTCTGGCTCGACCAAAGGTTGGCCCCGGACATATTTCTGTTTTATTTCCTCCTCTCTAAATTACGGTGTCGTCTTGGGTTCAAGCTTTTCAGGTTGAAGTTTCTTGACATAAGCATCGCATCCCCAAACTTTTAGAAACGATAGCTTAGGTTTCTTCCCAAACCATAATTCATACGGTGTCGTCTCAACGGATTTCGACGGAGCCCTATTTAAAGTGAATGCGGCAGTCTCTAAAGCATAGCCCCAAAAAGATAGCGGTAAATCGGTAAGAGACATCATAGATCGCACCATATCTAATAGAGTGCGATTACGACGTTCGGACACACCATTACGCTGAGGTGTTCCAAGCGGCGTGAGTTGTGAAACTATTCCACATTTTCTTAAGTGTGTGCCAAATTCGTGACTCAAGTATTCTCCTCCACGATCTGATCGTAGGAACTTGATTTTCCTGTCACATTGATTCTCAACCTCACTCTGAAATTCCTTGAACTTTTCAGAGGTCTCAGACTTGTGTTTCATTAAGTAGACATACCCATATCTACTCAAGTCATCAGTGAGGGTGAGAACATAACGATAACCACCGCGAGCCTCAACACTCATTGGACCGCACACATCAGTATGTATGATTTCCAATAAGTTGGTTGCTCGCTCCATTGTTCCTGAGAACGGAGTCTTGGTCATTTTTCCCATGAGGCATGGTTCGCACGTGTCAAATGATTCGTAATCAAGAGACTCTAAAAGTCCATCTGCATGGAGCTTCTTCATGCGTTTGACACCTATGTGACCAAGGCGGCAGTGCCACAAGTATGTGGGACTATCATTATCAACCTTACATCTTTTGGTACTCACACTATGAATATGTGTAGCATTACGCTCGAGATTCATTAAGAATAAACCATTCACCATCGGAGCATGACCATAAAACATATCTCTCATATAAATAGAACAACCATTATTCTCGGATTTAAATGAGTAGCCATCTCGAATTAAACGAGATCCTGATACAATGTTCATGCTCAAAGCTGGTACTAAATAACAATTATTGAGGTTCAAAACTAATCCCGTAGGTAAATGTAGAGGTAGCGTGCCGATGGCGATCACATCGACCTTGGAACCATTCCCGACGCGCATCGTCACCTCGTCCTTCGCCAGTCTCCGCTTATTCCGCAGCTCCTGCTTTGAGTTACAAATGTGAGCAACTGCACCGGTATCAAATACCCAGGAGCTACTACGAGTACTGGTAAGGTACACATCAATTACATGTATATCACATATACCTTTCATTTTGCCAGCCTTCTTGTCTGCTAAGTATTTGGGGCAGTTCCGCTTCCATTGACCACTTCCCTTGCAATAAAAGCACTCAGTCTCGGGCTTGGGTCCATTCTTTGGCTTCTTCCCGGCAGCTTGCTTACCGGGCGCGGCAACTCCCTTGCCGTCCTTCTTGAAGTTCTTTTTACCCTTGCCTTTCTTGAACTTAGTGGTTTTATTCACCATCAACACTTGATGTTCCTTTTTGACTTCTACCTCTGCTGATTTCAGCATTGCAAATACTTCAGGAATGGTCTTTTCCATCCCCTGCATATTGAAGTTCATCACAAAGCTCTTGTAGCTTGGTGGAAGCGACTGGAGGATTCTGTCAATGACCGCATCATCCGGGAGATTAACTCCCAGCTGAGTCAAGCGGTTATGTAACCCAGACATAGTGAGTATGTGCTCACTGACAAAACTATTTTCCTCCATCTTACAGCTGAAGAACTTGTCGGAGACTTCATATCTCTCGACCCGGGCATGAGCTTGGAAAACCATTTTCAGCTCTTTGAACATCTCATATGCTCCGTGTTTCTCAAAACGCTTTTGGAGCCCCAGTTCTAAGCTGTAAAGCATGCCGCACTAAACGAGGGAGTAATCATCAGCACGTGACTGCCAAGCATTCATAATGTCTTGGTTCTCTAGAACGGGTGCGTCACCTAGCGGTGCTTCTAGGACATAATCTTTCTTGGCAGCTATGAGGAAGATCCTCAGGTTCCGGACCCAGTCCGTATAGTTGCTGCCATCGTCTTTCATCTTGGTTTTCTCTAGGAACGCGTTGAAGTTGAGGACAACGTGGGCCATTTGATCTACAAGACATATTGTAAAGATTTTAGACTAAGTTCATGATACTTAAGTTCATCTAATCAAATTATTCAATGAACTCCCACTTAGATAGACATCCCTTCGGTCATCTAAGTATAACATGATCCGAGTTAACTAGGCCGTGTCCGATCATCACGTGAGACGGACTAGCCAACATCGGTGAACATCTTCATGTTGATCGTATCTTCTATACGACTCATGCTCGACCTTTCGGTCTTCTATGTTCCGAGGCCATGTTTGTACATGCTAGGCTCGTCAACTCAACCTAAGTGTTTGCATGTGTAAATATGTCTTACACCCGTTGTATGTGAACGTTAGAATCTATCACACCCGATCATCACGTGGTGCTTCGAAATAACGAACTGTCGCAATGGTGCACAGTTAGGGGGAACACTTTCTTGAAATTATTATGAGGGATCATCTTATTTACTACCGTCGTTCTAAGTAAACAAGATGCAAAACATGATAAACATCACATGCAATCAAATAATAATAGTGACATGATATGGCCAATATCACATAGCTCCTTTGATCTCCATCTTGGGGCTCCATGATCATCTTGTCACCGGCTTGACACCATGATCTCCCTCATCGTGTCTCCATGAAGTTGCTCGCCAACTATTACTTCTACTACTATGGCTAACACGTTTAGCAATAAAGTAAAGTAATTTACATGGCGTTTCTCAATGACACGCGGGTCATACAAAAAATAAAGACAACTCCTATGGCTCCTGCCGGTTGTCATACTCATCGACATGCAAGTCGTGATTCCTATTACAATAGCATGAACATCTCATACATCACATATATATCATTCATCATTCATCACAACTTTGGCCATATCATATCACAAAGCACTTGCTGCAAAAACAAGTTAGACGTCCTCTAATTGTTGTTGCAAGTTTTACGTGGCTGCAAGAGGGTTCTAGCAAGAACGTTTTCTTACCTACGTGAAAGCCACAACATGATTTGTCAACTTCTATTTACCCTTCATAAGGACCCTTTTCATCGAATCCGCTCCAACTAAAGTGGGAGAGACAGACACCCGCCAGCCACCTTATGCAACTAGTGCATGTCAGTCGGTGGAACCGGTCTCACGTAAGCGTACGTGTAAGGTTGGTCCGGGCCGCTTCATCCCACAATACCGCTGAAGCAAGATAAGACTAGTAGCGGCAAGAAAGTTGACAACATCAACGCCCACAACAAATTGTGTTCTACTCGTGCATAGAGAACTACGCATAGACCTAGCTCATGATGCCACTGTTGGGGAACGTTGCAGAAAACAAAAATTTTCCTACGGTTTCACCAAGATCCATCTATGAGTTCATCTAGCAACGAGTAATCGGATTGCATCTACATACCTTTGTAGATCACGCGCGGAAGTGTTCAAAGAACGGGGATGAGGAAGTCGTACTCGACGTGATCCAAATCACCGGAGATCCTAGCGCCGAACGGACGGCACCTCCGCGTTCAACACACGTACAGTCAGCGTAACATCTCCTCCTTCTTGATCCAGAAAGGGGGAAGGAGAGGTTGAGGAAGATGGCTCCAGCAGCAGCACGACGGCGTGGTGGTGGTGGAGCTGCAGTACTCTGGCAGGGCTTCGCCAAGCTCTATGGAGGAGGAGGAGGAGGTGTTGGAGAGGGAGAGGGAAGCACCAATGGCGTAGGTTAGAGGTCCTCCATCCCCCCCACTATATATAGGGGGCCTAGGGGGGGCGCCGGCCCTAGGAGATGTAATCTCCTAGGGGGGCGCCGGCCAAGGGGTGGGGGGCTTGCCCCCCCAAGCAAGGGGGCGCCCCCCCTTTAGGGTTTCCCCTCCCTAGGCGCATGGGCCCTAGGGGAAGTGGCGCCCCAGCCCACTTTGGGCTGGATCCCTTCCCACTTTAGCCCATGGGGCCCTCCGGGATAGGTGGCCCCACCCGGTGGACCTCCGGGACCCTTCCGGTGGTCCCGGTACAATACCGGTGACCCCGAAACTTGTCCCGATGGCCGAAATAGCACTTCCTATATATAATTCTTTACCTCTGGACCATTCTTGAACTCCTCGTGACGTCCGGGATCTCATCCGGGACTCCGAACAACATTCGAGTTACTGCATATACATATCCCTACAACCCTAGCGTCACCGAACCTTAAGTGTGTAGACCCTACGGGTTCGGGAGACATGTAGACATGACCGAGACGGCTCTCCGGTCAATAACCAACAGCGGGATCTGGATACCCATGTTGGCTCCCACATGCTCCTCGATGATCTCATCGGATGAACCACGATGTCGAGGATTCACGCAACCCCGTATACAATTCCCTTTGTCAATCGGTACGTTACTTGCTCGAGATTCGATCGTCGGTATCCCAATACCTCGTTCAATATCGTTACCGGCAAGTCACTTCACTCGTACTGTAATGCATGATCCCGTGACCAGACACTTGGTCACTTTGAGCTCATTATGATGATGCATTACCGAGTGGGCCCAGAGATACCTCTCCGTCATATGGAGTGACAAATCCCAGTCTTGATCCGTGTCAACCCAACAGACACTTTCGGAGATACCCGTAGTATACCTTTATAGTCACCCAGTTACGTTGTGACGTTTGGTACACCCAAAGCACTCCTACGGTGTCCGGGAGTTACACGATTTCATGGTCTAAGGAAAAGATACTTGACATTGGAAAAACTCTAGCAAACGAACTATACGATCTTATGCTATGTTTAGGATTGGGTCTTGTCCATCACATCATTCTCCTAATGATGTGATCCCGTTATCAATGACATCCAATGTCCATAGTCAGGAAACCATGACTATCTGTTGATCAACGAGCTAGTTAACTAGAGGCTTACTAGGGACATGTTGGTGTCTATGTATTCACACATGTATTACGATTTCCGGATGACACAATTATAGCATGAATAAAAGACAATTATCATGAACAAGGAAATATAATAATAATCCTTCTATTATTGCCTCTAGGGCATATTTCCAACAATAATGATACCAAGCCTCACTATCAATGGCATATTTTCTAATCTTTCTAATCTTCAAGCGCATTTTCTCCATCTTGATCTTGTGATTATCGACGACATCGGCAACATGCAACTCCAATTCCATCTTCTACCGCTCAATTCTTTTCAATTTTTCTTTCAAATACTCGTTTTATCCTTCAACTAAATTTAACCTCTCGACAATAGGGTCGGTTGGAATTTCCGGTTCACAAACCTCCTAGACAAAAATATCTATGTCAACTTGATGGGCATAATTTGTCATAAACACGAAATGCAATAAAAGAGAATATACCACATCCGAATCATAACAAGGACGAGGGCCGACGGGGACGGATATCAAAACCATGGCACTATGTATAACAAACAACATACGGGTAAGATAATTATACGAGTAACTATATATCCAAATCACACAAACATCAATTTGGTAATGTAAAACATTCATGAACAAGAGGCTCGCCACAAGATGGTGCTGGCGACGGAACGGTGCGGGCGATCGACTGTGGTTACGATGGAGATTTAGAAGGCACTAAGTAAACCACACCTACATATGCAAACTAAGTGTTATTTTTGACCTCAAATTGCATATAAATCAAATAGTAGCACATATATTTCCTCCCAAATTACTAAACTCATAAATTAATCACTATACAAAGCATTCCAAGAGCTAATCTAGCAATGAGAGATTAAAGGATAAAGTTGCTAACCTTTGTGATCATTTAAATGGATGGGGGCCTTCAAATCTTGATAAAATTTGAGCAAAATGTGTGATGAGCTCGAGAGGAAGAGGGGAAGAACAGAGAGGAGAGGGGAAAGGGGAAGAACAGAGAGGAGAGGGGAAAGGGGAAGAACAGAGCGAGCTCGGGTGGACGAAGGGTTTATGTATGACGACCTTTAGCACCGGTTCGTGCCACGAACCGGTACTAAAGGTGCTAGAGGGGCCCCGGACAGACAACATCCTACCACCACTCACTTTAGTATCGGTCCGTGGCACGAACCGGTGGTAAAGGTCGGCCACGAACCGGTACTAATGAAAGCGGCCGGCTAGCCGTTGGAACCAGCACTAATGCACACATTAGTGCCGGCTCAAAAGCAAACTGGCACTAATGTGCTTGACATTTGACCCTTTTTCTACTAGTGATTGCTCCTCTTACCGATACTGAATCTTGTGAAATCAATGCTGCCTTGTTGAATCTTGTCATGAAAGATCAATTCGCCGGCCTTCCTAGTGAAGATGCCGCTACCCATCTAAATAGCTTCGTTGATTTGTGTGATATGCAAAAGAAGAAAGATGTGGACAATGATATTGTTAAATTAAAGCTATTTCCTTTTTTGCTTAGAGATCATGCTAAAGCTTGGTTTTCGTCTTTGCCTACAAATAGTATTGATTATTGGAATAAGTGCAAAGATGCTTTTATCTCTAAGTATTTTCCTCCCGCTAAGATTATCTCTCTTATAAACGATATTATGATTTTTAAGCAACTTGATCATGAACATGTTGCACAAGCTTGGGAGAGGATGAAATTAATGATACGTAATTGCCCTACGCATGGTTTGAATTTGTGGATGATTATACAAAAAAATTATGCCGGATTGAATTTTGCTTCTAGAAATCTTTTAGATTCGGCCGCGGGAGGCACTTTTATGGAAATCACTTTAGGAGAAACTACTAAACTCGTAGATAATATTATGGTTAATTATTCTCAATGGGACACTTAAAGATCTATGCTACCTCTTGAGCACTGCGTTGGTTTTCCCCGAAGAGGAGAGGATGATGTAGCAAAGTAGCGTAAGTATTTCCCTTAGTTTTTGAGAACCAAGGTATCAATCCAGTAGGAGTCTACGCTCAAGTCCCTCGTACCTGCACAAAACAATAGCTCCTCGCAACCAACGGGATTAGGGGTTGTCAATCCCTTCACGGTCACTTACGAGAGTGAGATCTGATAGAGATGATAGATAATATTTTTGGGATTTTTGATATAGAGATGCAAAGTGAAAAGTAAAGGCAAAGTAAAAAAGCAAAGCAAGATTAAAGTGATGGAGATTGATATGATGAGAATAGACCCGGGGGCCATAGGTTTCACTAGTGGCTTCTCTCAAGAGCATAAGTATTCTACGGTGGGTGAACAAATTATTGTTGAGCAATTGACAGTATTGAGCATAGTTATGAGAATATCTAGGTATGATCATGTATATAGGCATCACGTCCGAAACAAGTAGACCGACTCCTACCTGCATCTACTACTATTACTCCACTCATCGACCGCTATCCAGCATGCATCTAGAGTATTAAGTTAAAAAAACAGAGTAACGCCTTAAGCAAGATGACATGATGTAGAGGGATAGTTTCATGTAATATGATAAAAACGCCATCTTGTTATCCTCGATGGCAACAATACAATACGTGCCTTGCTGCCCCTTCTGTCACTGGGAAAGGACACCGCAAGATTGAACCCAAAGCTAAGCACTTCTCCCATGGCAAGAAAAACCAATCTAGTAGGCCAAACCAAACTGATAGTTCGAAGAGACTTGCAAAGATAACCAATCATACATAAAAGAATTCAGAGAAGATTCAAATATTATTCATAGATAGACTTGATCATAAACCCACAATTCATCGGTCTCAACAAACACACCGCAAAAAGAAGATTACATCGAATAGATCTCCACGAGAGAGGGGGAGAACATTGTATTGAGATCCAAAAAGAGAGAAGAAGCCATCTAGCTAATAACTATGGACCCGTAGGTCTGAGGTAAACTACTCACACTTCATCGGAGAGGCTATGATGGTGTAGAACTCCTCCGTGATGACGGCCCTCTCCGGCGGAGCTCCGGAACAGGCCCCAAGATGGGATCTCATGGGTACAGAAGTTTGCGGCGGTGGAATTAGGTTTTTGGCTCCGTATCTGATCGTTTGGGGGTACATAGGTATATATAGGAGGAATGAGTACGTCGGTGGAGCAACAGGGGGCCCACGAGGCAGGGGGCGCGCCCTAGGGGGGGGCGCCCCCCACCCTCGTGACCGCCTCTTTTGTTCCTTGGGGCAGGGTCCAAGTCTCCTGGATCACGTTCGGTGAGAAAATCACGTTCCTGAAGGTTTTATTCCGTTTGGACTCCGTTTGATATTTCGTTTCTCCGAAACTCTGAAATAAGCAAAAAATAGCAATTCTGGGCTGGGCCTCCGGTTAATAGGTTAGTCCCAAAAATAATATAAAAGTGAAAAATAAAGCCCAATATAGTCCAAAACAGTAGATAATATAGCATGGAGCAATCAAAAATTATAGATACGTTGGAGACGTATCAATCTACTAGTAAAAAAGTGCATGCAATAGAAGAAATTAATGTTTTGAGTGGAAAGATGGATGAACTTATGAAATTATTTGCTACTAAGAGTGTTTCTTCTGATCCTAATGATATGACTTTGTCTACTTTGATTGAGAATAATAATGAATCTATGGATGTGAATTTTGTTGGTAGGAATAATTTTGGTAACAACGCGTATAGAGGAAACTTTAATCCTAGGCCTTATCCTAGTAATTCCTCTAATAATTATGGTTATTCCTACAACAATTCTTATGGGTACTTTAATAAGATGCCTGCTGAATTAGAGACTAGTGTTAAGGAATTTATGAATTCGCAAACGAATTTCAATGCTTTGCTTGAAGAAAAATTGCTTAAAGTTGATGAATTGGCTAGGAACGTTGATAGAATTTCTCTTGATGTTGATTCTTTAAAACATAGATCTATTCCACCTAAGCATGATATCAATGAGTCTCTCAAAGCCATGAGAATTTCCATTGATGAGTGCAAATAAAGAACCACTAGGATGCGTGCTAAGAAAGATTGCTTTGTGAAAGCGTGTTCTTCTAGTTTCTATGAAAATAAAGAGTGAAGATCTAAAAGTTATTGATGTGTCCCCTATTAAATCTTTGTTTTGCAATATGAATCTTGATAATGATGGGACTGAATATGATCCACCTTTACCTAGAAGTGGGATTGAAGAGATCAAAACTCTAGATACTAATGAACCCACTATTTTGGATTTGAAGGGATTTAATTATGATAATTGCTCTTTGATAGTTTGTATTTCCTTGTTGCAATCTGTTCTAAATTCTCCTCATGCTTATAGTCAAAATAAAGCTTTTACTAAACATATCGTTGATGCTTTGATGCAATCTTATGAAGAAAACTTGAGTTGGAAGTTTCTATCCCTAAAACTTTATGATGAATGGGAACCTACTATTAAAATTAAAGTTAAATATCGTGAATGCTATGCTTTGTGTGATTTGGGTGCTAGTGTTTCAACAATTCCAAAAACTTTATGCGATTTACTAGGTTTCGTGAATTTGATGATTGCTCTCTAAACTTGCACCTTGCGGATTCCACTATTAAGAAACCTATGGGAAGAATTAATGATGTTCTTATTGTTTCAAATAGGAATTATGTGCCCGTAGATTTTATTGTTCTTGATATAGATTGCAATCCTTCATGTCCTATTATTCTTGGTAGACCTTTCCTTAGAACGATTGGTGCAATTATTGATATGAACGAAGGGAATATTAGATTCCAATTTCCGTTAAGGAAAGGCATGGAACACTTCCCTAGAAAGAAAATAAAATTACCTTATGAATCTATTATGAGAGCCACTTATGGATTGCCTACCAAAGATGGCAATACCTAGATCTATCCTTGCGATTATGCCTAGCTAGGGGCGTTAAACGATAGCGCTTGTTGGGAGGCAACCCAATTTTATTTTTAGTTTTTTGCTTTTTGCTTCTGTTTAGGAATAAATATTTGATCTAGCCTCTGGTTAGATGTCTTTTTATGTTTTAATTAGTGTTTGTGCCTAGTTTAACCTATAGGATCTTCTTGGATGATAGTTATTTGACCTTGCTCAAAATTCCAGAAACTTTCTGTTCACAAAAACAATTGTTAAAAATCACCAGAACGTGATAAAATATTGATTCTAATTGATTCTGATCAATAAACAAATTTTCTAGGTCTTCCTATTTTGGTAGATTTTTTGGAGTTCCAGAAGTTTGCGTTAGTTACATATTACTACAGACTGTTCTGTTTTTTTGACAGATTCTGTTTTTCGTGTGTTGTTTGCTTATTTTGATGAATCTATGGCTAGTAAAAGAGTTTATAAACCATAGAGAAGTTGGAATACAGTAGGTTTAACACCAATATAAATAAATAATGAGTTCATTACAGTACCTTGAAGTGGTCTTTTGTTTTCTTTCGCTAACGGACTTCACGAGATTTTCTGCTGAGTTTTGTGTTGTGAAGTTTTCAAGTTTTGGGTGAAAGATTTGATGGATTATGGAACAAGGATTGGGAAGAG